>NC_139346.1:214569914-214711673 GCF_055883805.1 Amblyomma maculatum | reverse complement strand
GGGACGAAATAATACGAAATAAGTACAATTAATTCAAATACGTATTTAGCACATCCTTTTTACTCTAAAGGTTGGTGTCCAATTCGTTACTCTTTACAACCATTGGATATCCTCTCTTCGCACTACATGCCCTGCCCATGTCCATTGCTTCTTCTTGATTTCCAATAGAATGTCGTCAACTGGGGTTATTTCGCTAACCTACTCTGTAGGCTTCCTATCTTTAACGTTACACCTACCATTTTCCGTTCAT
Source organism: Amblyomma maculatum (assembly GCF_055883805.1). Classification (NCBI taxonomy): domain Eukaryota; kingdom Metazoa; phylum Arthropoda; class Arachnida; order Ixodida; family Ixodidae; genus Amblyomma; species Amblyomma maculatum. Next base: position 214,711,423 of record NC_139346.1, on the reverse strand, counting down.
ACCTGTCTGCGTTGTCCTCAACTTAAGTAGAACCCTTTTCTTTAGCCTCCACGTTTAAGCCCAACAGGTAAGTACAGGTAAGGTACAACTGTAATATACTTAGAGGTTGATAATCCCCCAGAGGTTGATATAGTAATGAATTCAATAACTATTAATCATAATATTTGATTAGTCGTAGTCATAGTCATATTCAGCGTTAGTCCTACATATGTAGTGACAAACCACGATCACTATGACGAATCATGACCACTAATAAGCAAGACTATAGTTGTTGTTCATACTCATATTTAGTCGTAGCAATAGTCATCGTTCCAAGCAGTAAAGCAGATGTTTTCGTGTATTGTGCAACACCACGGACCTCGATCACGCGCGCTTAGGCGCGCTGGCATCGGCGTGTCTGGGAAAAGGGGATCCTGATGGTTGAGCCGATACCGAGTGTATGAACCGTTAACTGCAGCTCAGCACTTTGGTGAGTTGCCTCATAGAGGTGTTTCTTATTTATGATAACAGTGGCGGGTATTTCAGCGATCCTGCTGTTGCTCTGAGTGATAAAGAGATCTATTAATCCGTTCAAGAAATCTGAGTTTCGCAACATGCACCACGACGATGGCGCCCGCACGCGCGCGCGCGCGTGTGCGTGTGTTCGTGCATATGCGCGTGCGTGTGTTCGTGCGTGCGTGCAGGTGTGTTTGTGGGTGTGTGTGTGTGTCTTGTCACGTTCATCTATGATCAGTAATATTGGTTTTCTTCCTTTATTTTGGCGTTTTTCTTGCAAGGGAAACATTTAAAGACCGCTTTCTTTGAATAAAATTCAGTTGCGAGTCAGCGCATGTGTTGTGTCTCTCTTCATGCGTCCCGTTTGGCCGCGCTGTTTGTCACTATGAAGCAATACCAACTGGTCCAAATCGCAGCCTTGACTAAAAGACAACCTTGTTAGACTCGAAAACACAGAAGCGACAGAAAAGGTTTTAAGTTTTTCCGACAAAAAATAAGAAAGAAAAAGAGTAGCTGCGCTCTTCCCTATCAGAGAAGGCCTGCAGATTGGCCCTAAACGAAACTCTATTACCCTTTAAAATAGAACACATTTTTTGAAATAACATTCGAAAAATAAAACTCACATTCCTGTTACATCATAGATAACCTCAAAAAGAAATACTCGCAATCTCTGAACATATCAAATCTACTCCCAAAGGAACCCAAGGGATCTGGCAGGATAACCCATCTACCTCTGAATAGTACACTCTTTCTTAGACTGCGGTTGCATAGTGTATGACTTAGCAAGATCGTCAAAACTGAAAACATTCAGTGCATAACGCAGTACTGCGCCTTTCATGCGGAGCCTCACCCATACCAAGCTTACTTGTAGAAACAAATGAACCCTCTCTTGAAAATACAAGAACCGCACTTGTTTGGGCATACATTCTCGAAATCATATTACCATCAAAACACATCTGCAATACAAGTGTAACGAAACGTCCTTCCAGATCAATATTCACTATCGAACGCCAAGTTACCAGGCCATTATTCTTGAGGTTCGAACAGATATGTCTAATCTCGGCATACTGGATCCATTCATTGGCTTTTCCCAATGGCTTAATCCAATATCTCCTTCACACATGTTTCCTTCAATCTGCGAACTCACTCTTACACACTTCCGTAAAATAAAACTCCGCCAGGATATACATTCAAGAATTCCCAGAACTCCTAGAAAATTGCCGTAACTTAATTAGCTTTTACACTGACGGTTCAAAAACTGCTGATAACGTGGGGAGAGCAGTAGCAAGAGCAGGCAGGGAGAAAAAAGTGCGACTTCCACGTGTGCATTAATTTTTACTGCTGAATGTTGTGACCTCTCTGTTGCCTTAGAAAACTTTTAAATCAGAACATCGCAAACAATATTATATACTTAGATTTCCTGGACGTACTCACAGCTCTTTATCCTAGAAATGCAGTCGATCGGCTACTTAGAGGTGTCTTAGATATGAATAAAATCGCCGCTGCCCAGGGACTAAACGCTCTTTCATTAAGCTGGGAGGAGTCATTTCGGAATCAAATGCAATGAGAAAGGAGATGTATGAGCTGCTCAAGATCAGCACAGGGAGACCGAGAAAGTAAATATATTCTTTAAAGATTACGTGGATTTAGTACGTTCTAAACTCAGAAAAATGGCAATCCACTTGAATCAACGCAGTAAATAATAATAAAAAATAATAAAAGTGAAGCCCGTGCTGGGAGAATGAAATCATGCACTCACCAGGAACTGTTTACGGAAGTGATTTCATGCCGTCTTCGCATATATGACACCCACAGACACATCACAAATAACTCCATACTCACAAAACAGGACACATCCCTATGAGATGTTGTGGAGATTACCTCATCGTAAACAATATTTCATACCAACGTCGAAAATTTGAAAAACTGAGATAAAATACTTTTGAAAGTTACAATGAATATCCTTATTCATCAGGTGTCAGTTTTAGGTGAGAATGCTCTTGCTGACATATCCCATGCTATTGTATTATGTTATTAAATCTTCAAAGAAGCAAATAGCATCACCAAGCTGTAGACCAGAACAATTAAAGTCCGCAGATACACTGAAAAACTATTTTACCTTGTTTTTGGTGCATGATAGCATCAGTTGATTATGCGTCATTAAACCCAATTCAGCAATACGCGGTCGTTTCTGATGTTATAGGCCATTTAGAAAGTGAAGAAAATAAAGTTTATCTACAGCACTACAGAAACGACTTAAACGTGCGCTTTTAGTTATGCTTAAATTTTAAATATTTCTCATATCTACTAGGTGACACTGCCCTCTCGGAAGCTGTGGGAGAGTACTAGTGAAAGAACTGAATCGTGCGAACTGCCCACTCCTTTAACGGGAGTGCAGGTATCTACGTTTCAAAAGGAAGGAGTCGGTTTGGATGAAAAAAATCTACATTGTTCTTCCTTCTGGACTGAAATTGTCACTCTGTCATAGGGCATAAAATCTACAGAAGAAAATGTTTAAACAAAAATTATCTGATGGAGCAAGCTTTGAATCAAGATTAACTATTCGAGATGTGCCCTTTTTTCATATTCCAGTTACATTTGCGCATCTTCTGATGTATCAAGCCTATAAGTATAGCCTTCACCATGACCGAAAACGCTATATGGTAGGCACATAGATCCCACCGCGGTGATTAAAGGGTTAGGGATCTCGAATGCGGTACCTAAGAACGTGGTATCGAATCCCGGCCACAGCGGGGCGGCCGCTTTTCGATGGAACAGAAAAGCAAGGCGCTCGTGTGCTGTGCAATGTCGGTGCACCTTCAAGAACCCCAGGTGGTCTAAATTTCTGGAGCACTCCACTGAGGCGTCTCTCATAGCCTGAGGCGCTGTGGAGCGTAAACTCAAAAGTTAATCAGAAGGCTTATGGCGAAAATGAGAAAGTTAGCTGAAAATATATATCGGTAAAGGATGTATTCTGCAAAAATATCGGTAAGTCTTTGCTGCAGGTTTTTTTTTTTTTTTTATCCTTTTCTGCCGGAAACCTGGTTCACTGACACATAGACAGAAACAATGAGAAACGGTGCGCTCGAGAACCTGGCGATATGGAGGAGGCTATGTCGGCGTGTTATGGCTGTTCCCATTCCCACACACAGAGTAGCGAGTGAAGCATGTTGCCGGGCTAGTTGGTTTAGCATCTTTTAAAATTAAAAAAAAAAGAAAAACACCCTGACACAAAAACATTAACACACACAAGGACAAAGGAACAGATGCGCCAACATACATCCTGAGGAATTGCTCCTTTCCGAACTGAAACGCGTAACATCTTGCTTGGCACGTGGCATTCACTCTGTGTCACACCAAACGCTGTCGCGCAGCCCGAGGAGTAGACACACAAAAAGAAATGCCCGCTGTACCAGAAACGTACCTCAGTAAAGCATATGTGTGCGCCTACTCCCCTTACTACGCGACAGCGTTTGGTGTGCCACATCGTGAATGCCACGTACCAAGCAAGTTGCTACGCGTTTCTGTTCGGAAAAGAATTATTCCTCAGGATGAGAGTTTGCGCCTGTCCATTGCCCTCTGGTCGCTCGTTTGTGTATGCTGATGATTTTTCGCCAGGGTGTGTTTTCCCAATTGCGACAGGGAAGCAAGACGACGGATTTAACGCCGCCTAAAATCTATTCATCCAATAATAACCTTCTCTTTCCTTTTAACTCGCTTTCTCTATCTCACTCTCCTTCTTTCTCTCTTTAGCCAGATCTCATGACAAACACGACCAAAGGGACCTCCAAGAGTACGAGTTCTAAGAGTACACAGCGTACCCGTATCATAAGAATATTACGTGCAAAACGAGAGAGGAAGGAAAAGAAAGAACTCGCGAACAAATGTTCGAGGAAAACTCGAGAACTACAGATTGCAAAACTTCCACATTGCTGTAAGGCTGACGACTCGAAGCGTGCCGAGAATGGCCTCTAAAAGGCGAAAACACACAATTGGTCCGGCCCGGTGCACTCCGGCGCACTCCGGCGTGTTTCCTTTCATACTGGTTCGATGTCTACATTTCCACCTGTAAGATAGAAAAAGAAGTTCAAGCAAAATTCACTTGTACTTCAGCTGTGCAGGCTTTATTTTAATTATAGTTTTTTTTTTTGTTTCGACTAATTTGTTTTCAACAACCAGTGATGAATTTAATATTTCTATCTTGCCTAGATAATGCTCAAATGAGGTTCTAATGAATGAACGGCAAAAGATGCAAAAAAGAAAGTCATCTGCACGTGAACATTACTCTCAAAAGTAGGACATTTGGCAGTCCACACTGAACCCTCGCCAATCCCCCTTCGTGGGTATGTGCCATTTATTAAAGCAGAAGAAGAAGAAGAAGAAGAAGCAGACCTGCATTTTGATATCTGACTGAATTTTGCTGCTCCACAGGCACAGTTTAAATGTAAGTGGTTCTTTTATACGCCGCCGTTGCTGCTCTACATCCGGCAGATGTGCGTGATATGTTCTGCGGGAAGGCATAGTATTTTTTTTTTCTTTTTTAAAGAGCAGAGATAATCTCTTAAATATAGCCTGTCGTCAGAACATGAAGTTGGGCTATCCCAGAGCTCTTGCTGTCTCTCTCCCTGTGTCATCATTTTTTTGTGTGTGTGCCAATTTCGTCCTCATGTAATACCCATCGCCGATGAGTGCAGCTACCTAGCGTTGTGCAGCCACGTCGTCAGCAGGGTCCTTTTTTGTTCAAGGCTTGGAGTTTTCACCAGATATGAGGTGCCGCAGCACATATCCAGGGCGAGGGTAAATACAACGCTAGTGGTGGAAAGGTTTGGTGCATATGGCTTAATGTCCGAAAACGACTCACTCTACGAAGGACGGCGTAGTTTTGAGCTCGGGAGATTTCCACCAAGTTGCCTTAGTTAGCGTGCACTGACATCGCATAGTACAAAGACGCCTTGATTTTCACCTCCATTGAAAAGCGGCTGCCGCGACAGGTGGTCAGCCCGCGTTTCTGGGTTCAGCAGTAGAGCGCCCTACCACTGGCACACCACTACGATGCTGTGGTGGAATGCGACAAGCGCACAGTAGGTATACGACTCGGAACTACTGACAGGCGGCTGTTCTCAAACAAAAAAGCGGCAGGCACGGTCCCCCTTGACACATCCATGGATCGAATCGGGGACGCTATACCCTATCGCAATAGGATCGGCGGCCGATTGCGCGATGCTTCGCGCTAAGAACTAATTGCTTCTGGCAAGCCGCGCTCTGCAGAATGCTTCGAGCTTGGCTGAATTCGGCATCTCCCTGAGCTCTGACTATGCTTAAAATAACGAACTGATGCTCTAAAGATATGTAACTCAACACCCGGAACGCTTTCCAGTTTTATTGGTTTGTAATCATTCTGGGGTTATCACCACTCGGGCGTCGCTTCATGGGTTTCATGGGCAGTATAAAAAGGACGATGAATGTGATCACGCCTTTGGTGTGTTCTTTCACGTGTTTGTCATTCTACCGAAAGCATTACTTGTGCAAAACAATTGTAGGCGAAATATCTCTAATGCGTTTATACTACGTACGTTGCGGTATATAACAAGCATTTTACTGTGTTCAAAATATATGCACCGAATGCGCTTTAGCACAACTTATAGTTTGTCACATTTTGTTTTGCTCGCGAGGAAGCGCCACGACCGCGGGATCCCCAAAACTCGAGAGACGGAGCCTCCTCTCGTCATGTGACCTGGCAAAATGCGCGCGCGGCTTGAATGAAGCGATGGCTCTGAAAGGTAAATTTGCGGAGTGATGTGCGAACAGCTCCGCCTCATCGTGGGCAGCGATGGCGAGGAGGAGAAGGAGGAAAAACTTTATTTAGCCCGATATTACTTGGCGGGTTTTGGGACATCTTCAGAGATGTCTGCTTGTTGAATCCACAAGAGTCTTCTTCGTCGACTTCGTCCACTTTTCCACAATGGTCGGTTGCCCTCAGTTCAGGGCTTCGCTGGCTACTGCCGTCCGTTGGGCTCGCTGTACCAGACCTTGCTGGTCTTCGCAGCGGCCGCTGGACAGCAGAGTTTCCCATTGCTCCGCACTCGGGTTTTGAATTTTGGGGACCACATCTATGTTTTGACAGGCTCATGTGATGTGATATAGTATTGGTTTTTCATCGCACCACGGACATCTGTCAGCATATATGGTAGGGTGCATTTTGTTTAGTATGTGTAGGTTTGGGTATGAACCTGCCTGTAATTGTCTCCATATGACAGCTTCCTCTCTGGTGAGAGAACTGTGCGGTGGGGGATATCGCATTCTTATTCCTCTGTAGTTTTCTAGTATTGCCGAGTATGCCTTGGGTGCTGGCAAAAGTTCCGCGGACTTGTCGGATGCTCGGAAAGTAGTGTATGCTTGAGCTATCCTGTCAGCCTCTTGGTTCCCTGCCACCCCCATGTGCCCCGGTACCCACATAATTTTGTGTCTGGTCTTGTTTTCTTTGTGGTTTTTAATTCTGTCGCTCGCTTCGAGGAGTATACGGAGCTCGTGACGACCAATCCTACCATTCATGAAACTTCGACAGGCTGTTTGAGAGTCCGTGAGTATTGTTAGCGACCGCCCAGCTCTATAGCCCTCCGCCACCGCTAAAGCAAAGGCTACTTCCTCGGCCCCTGCTACTGTGCAGTGTCGGATAGAGGCGCTGGTCACTTCGCGTAGAGACGAATCGACCACCGTGGCGATGGCGAAGAAGTGGTGTGAATACTTGCGTGCTTCTGCAAGTGCAGAGCAAAGATGACCGTGTTAAAGTACGTGTTTCCTCCTCTTTCAATTGTTTTCCTCTAAGCTCACCTTTCTAGCCTCGCCACTTCATTGACCGTGTCGGACTTTTCGTTCGAACGAACGTTTAGTTCATTGTATGTGAAATGAACACATCCCGCAAAGCTCGTGACACTGCAAAGAAGGACATTTTACTTGGTGTAAACATGCTCTTACGGCAGCAATTCTGAACCGAACGAGCCACTGTTTCTGCACAGCCTCATAAATAAGCAGACCGGAGACGTCACACTATAGATCATAGCGGACCGGTGGACTCCAATGCACCTGCAGGTGTAGCGCTTTCTAACCATCTGCCTGTTCAACAGAAAGTGGGAACGCAGGCATGTGCTCTTCCACTGTCAGCGTATTAGGTCCGCCCCTCAGCCTTCGCAGACGTTGGTCGTCGTGTAGCTCGCCGCAGAGGCAATGCGAAAGCAGTTTCGACGGTCGAGAGTGGCGGTAGAACTCTATGTCAGTCATATTGGCGTTTGCGGCAACTCGCAGCGATAATCCATGCTGCTGCTGCTGTCACATGAGAGTCCTGAGTTGAACTCGGGAGCTTTCATATTCGTTCCTTACGCGAAATGACTTTGCAAGAAAACAATTATCTCATCAGCTTACTTTTAACTTGCACAACGTGCGTAATAAGAATTTTGTTGTCGACTGAAAGAAAGCCCCTTAGATGAAATAATAAACTGCGAAGATCGGCCCTATGTTTGTTATTATCAATCAACTTCCCATCACTTTCTGGATGTGTTTCAGGTGCAGCGACAGATTCGTTTTTACTGTGCAGCTAAGAGTTTGACGAAATTTCTTCCGATGTTGATTTGCATGTAGGGTTTAACGCGCCAAGGCAACATCGGTTGTGAAGAACCTTGTAGGGAAGGACTCCAGAAATCTCGACCAAATGATGTTCTTTAAATTTCGCTGATAGCACACTGTACAAGAGCGCGCTTTCGTTTCACCTCCACAGCATCGAACCCTTGTCCTCGCTATCAGCAGTCAAGCTCCGTAACCATTGAGCTACAGCGCCGTGTTACCTGCTCATGTTATAAGCTTGAATTAACAATCATAGCTACGGCGAAGTGGGAGAGAATGTGATTAACGCTTTGAAGCCCATACAGATTACCCGGTCACAGTTGCTGTCACGGAAACTTTATATGTTGGGTCCAAGACGTCATTTGTATTATACTCTTTCTTAGTTACTGGAATTATTCGTATCATTTTTTACATTAGTACATTAGTATTTTATAATTTATTCTTGAGAAACATGCCATTCTGACGCACATCTTTGCCACGAAGAATAGTTGGCGATCGAGAGACACCCAGGAGCAAGCAGAATCATGCATCCCGCATCTGTACGATGCAGATTCCTACATCTGGCAAGATGCAGGTATTCTTACAGTGCGATGCACACTGCACATGCAGGCCTTCAGCCCGGACGGCGGCAGATATGTCGTCGGGAAGTTCCCAAGAACATCCGAGTGAGATGGCCATGGATGCCCTGCGCAAGTGGAGAACCGCGTTGCAGGTCGGCACCCCAACCTCGCCGAGCGAGCTGCCTTCCGGGCTTATGAGAGGAAGTAGTCAAGTGACCAGCTGCATGTTCGTCGCGTGCTTAGCATCGTGCGCCGCCGGCACTACGCTGGGCTACGCATCCACTGCCGTGGCCTCCATCGAGCGCGAGCCCTGGTACACACTGGAGCGGCAGCCGCCCGAGAACCGTCTGTTCGCAAATCTGTTACTGCTCGTCGCTGCGCCCGGCTCCCTCGTCTCAGGTCGGTATGAACGGCGCTGGTAGAGAAGGTTGACTACGTACAGTGCGAAATGGGACAGCGAAACCCGAGACACGAATGAAAGGAGAGGACTCATACACAGCGGTTTGCCTTGTCGGTTCTGAGTCAGTGCTTTTACCATTCTGCACTGTCAGCTTTCTTTAGTATAGATAGAAGTAGTTAGCTTCATAATATCTGAGTTCGACGCCATGCACGGCTTCAACTCGTTGATACTGAATATAAAAGTGCAACCGAAGAAAAGAACGAATGAAGTGCTTACAATCTTCGCTCTTGTGTGATCTTTCTGCCTCTGCCAGCGTGAATGGTGATGCGCATGTAATTTCTGGCAGGTGCCCTTTTTTGTACTTGCCTTGTGCTAAGAGCTTTTCTTTTTTTTTTTTTTTATGAATGCGTGTAAATTTAAGGCAATTTTTCTGCTGACCTATTTGCTTCATCTTCTGGTGCGATATAGAAAAAGGTTTGTGCGGCAAACAACAGTGGGAGTTAGAACGAGGCAATTGAACCTGTAAAGAAGAAGGCGTTACTTTTCATTGAAGATGCGATTTCTTATCCTGTTAAGATGTTTTTTTTTTTTTTTTTGGCACCGTTGATGCGTTGAAAATTGCACAGCGCTGGCCTCTTTCGAGGAAGTGAACCATTTTTTTATATTTCGCTTTCGACGCCTAAACAAACTGCCTTTAATGTCAAAGCATCCACGTCGAAGTGAGGACCTGAAATTCACTTTCCGCCAAACTTGATACTTCACGATTCTCTCTAAAAATGAAAATATAAAGTTTGCTCATTGGGCTCTGGCAGCTTTCAACGTCTACTTTGGCGCATTTACTAGTCATTTTTATTCGTAGGGACAGCGGAAATAATGACGTTCCATTATTTCTAAACTTTGCTCATGTGGCTTGCTGTTGTGGTGGTCTATGGGCGCTCGTATTCGCGGGGGGGGGGGGGGGGGGGGGGGGGAGGAGGGTACGCATTGAGGCACCTTGCATCTACACATTACATATAAAGTACTTCCTCTGTTCGGATCGCGCATGCCAACCTTGTGACTTCAATAAAGGGAACGTGCAGGTTGCCGATGACAATGTTTCCTTCCACAGAAAATCAGGAGCCAAATGATGCGGATAGTTGATACGATAGCGCAATCCGTATTAGCCCCATTAGAGTTCTCAGAAGCTCTCACCACTGCCTTGTTTTTTCATTTATTTTTCTGTAAAGGCACGCAAAAAGTGGGCTTGACAGCCCAGCAACGACGCACTTGATCAGAATTGATGTTTGATTTTCTGGCATGCTGCAGCGATGGTACAAGGCACTTTCGGCGGATACCTTTTTCAGACACGGCATGACGCATATTTAGCTTTATCACTTTCAGTTTCTCATGCCGATACTCAGCTCTTGTTCTGTCGCGTGCACTTTGCAAACACAGATCTCTTGTAAAATGAAACTGGACAATCAAATAGAGCTCAGTCTATCGGTTGAAGAAAAACTAAACAAGTGTTCAGGTTGACTAGCTGCTGTTGGCCAGAATATTCGAAAATTACTCTAAATAATATTATCGTTACAGAAAAGCTATATAAGCGCATACACTCAATAAATCATTTGTTTGGAACACACTAGTGGCTGAACGACTGAGTAATAGGCAAAAAATCAATGCGTTCTATTTTTCTTCTGGTGCTGATTCAAAACGCAATTTTTATTTTTCACTAATAAAAGCTACATTTCGCATAGAATCGGCCGAGTAGCCCACATTCTTACGGTTCTAATGTGAGGTCACTGAAATACACAGGGAAACGTGCTGAAGTGTTTCGTGAATAATAGAACCTGCAAGAAACTGTCTGCGAATGTATTCTCTATTTTAAGCTTAATTATTTTTCTTCGCGCTGATATCTTCTAACAAGCGGCTTTTATGCATTATGAGGAACCCTTGCGTAACACAATGTGCAGTCAGTCTTATATGAACGGCGAAGGGCAAGGATTTTCACGGTAGGAGCGATTCCCCCCCCCCCCCCCCCCTCCCCTCCCCAAATACGACTTCGACTAATAGACAAAATAGTTCTTGTTTTGTGTCTGTATGGCACCCCTTGCATTTTCGTTCCCCGTATAAGATGAGTGCTGTTGGACTCTCAAGTTGGCAGCTCTTTTCTGCGCCGGCTGAGCTAAGGCCAGCAAAAAGAACGATGAAAGGTTTGAAATGTAGCTTTGGACCGCTGTTGCTGAGCAAATTCACGCTTCAGTCCGATATAAAGCTTATGGCTGCCTATACATGCAGAGAATACTTGTATTCTGGTTGGAATGTTTTCTTTCTTTCGTATCTTGGCCCAACAGCAGCCTTATCTCGCGTTAAGGGGCAAAACCAACGTCATACTGAAGTATAATACTACACCCACACGCTGCGAATGACCAGTAGTACTCAGGTACCATCTAATATTCGCTGTGTGCGGGTTTAGTATTATCGGGGTTCTGCCTGTTCAGGTTCACGTTGTCGCAGGCATGCCGTCACTATCATGCTCTCATTACACCCAGACCATGCATATTTCTCATAAATTTAATAAAATATTTGCCTTACTGTAATGAGTCAAGCCTTGGTGCAATGCATTTGGCATTATGGTTCGAGCACTTTGTGCCAGATCTCTAGCGCACCAGCTTCTGTTCGAAGCCGCTTTTAGAGATCGATTCAGTTACGTTGATGATGTACGTAGCCACTCAACAAGGCTGCAAGATGCAAAGAAAGCTTAAGGCACCTCTTTCTTAAGCCGAAATATCAGTAAACATTGGTCGAAATCATTGAAAAGTTGTTTCGTTCTGCGTTTCCTTCCTATGTTCAAATCAGGACTGTGTTGGGAAGAATTGGTTTGGTGGCGCCGCCTATGAGACCTCGACTGGATCACAAAGAATAGTGCTTACAATCGGCAGATGGAGCCCCATACATCGGTCCCAAGCACTGTGCTCCAAACGACATTGCATGCAACTGCGTTATAGTGCACCAGTACACTTTAACCGCGTGCATGTTGCTCACAGTAAGGCTTTCGGGCGTCGAGGTGCAAGCGTATTGTACCTTTTGAGCAGTAGACTTCTATGCTCTACCTCACATCATCTAAGCGCGGCCTTTAAGTGGTTGATTAAATTCAGCCTCACCACTGAAGCGGTAGCCGCATGCTGTGAACAAATCAGTACTGATGGAGATTAATAAAATTGTAAAAAATTGCCAGGAATTTTATTTGTTAAAAAAGCCAAGCATATGAGAGTCACGTTGCCTTAATAAAGTTTCATTCTCGACAATTCTGCAAGTTTGAGTGGATTGGCAACACATTGACCGTGATAATTGCGGTAATGGGAAATCGGTGGCACATTCACTGTTTTTCATGGAACCCGCTATGATACGCCTCTTGATTGCCTACCCCTAGCTTCTGTGCAGATTAAAATAGTGCATTAACCTGCCCTTGTCACTCTTTTCCGATGTTTCAAGTCGGTATCGTGATTGCTGCTATACTATATAGTGAGGCAAAATTATGTCATGTCTCGTTGATCGCACATAACAGCATGACATCTTTGTATTCCAGGCTGTCATTGCTACGGTATTTAAACATCGGGTTTTTCTTGATTAGAATTATTTCTTGGCACTTTGGAGATTGCGAGTATATATTGTGACCCTACACGGATCTTCTTTCATTTGTACATACCATGATCTTCTTTCTTTTGTATACATACCATCGTCATCGTCCCGCGGCGCCGGGTCCGACACGCGCCTGGGATCACCATCGGATTAAAAGCTGACACGGCATACCTTGCCTTGCCGTCATGACTTTGCCGTCTCGACCTGGCCTTCTTGCACAAGTGGTAGAGGTGAAATTCGATTAACTTGCTGCCTTGTGCCCTGCCTCTCGCTGGAGCTACGTTCCAGTCACCGTTTGGCAACAGCTACCATGGTGTCAACCGAAAGCAGTACCCGGCCGACTGTGCCCACACGACTACGCGACCCGCCGCTGTTCGCTGGTCGTCGCGACGAAGATGTGGATGACTGGCTCGACACTTATGAACGCTGCAATGCCTACAACTGGTGGAATGATGCTTTAAAATTCCTCAATGTTTCTTTCTACCCTATTGAGGTCGCCAGGAATTGGTTTATCAACCGCGAGCCCCACACCACTAACTGGCCCACCTTCAAGCAGCTGTTCCAGCAGTACTTCGCCGATCCGGCTGTTCGGACTGAGATCGCCAAAAACAAGCTCGCTTCCCGCCTTCAAGGTCCCGATCAGTCATATGCGTCTTACATAGAGGCCGTACTTGCCCACTGTCGGCGTATCAGTCCCACCATACCGGAACCTGAACGCGTACACCATGTCTTGAATGGAATCAATTCTATAGCTTATAACACCCTAGTTACACAGAATCCATCAAGTATTGATTCCATTATTATGACCTGCCAACGTCTCGACCAGCTGCAGTCCTCCCGATTGCAGCCAGGCTTCGCTCCTGGCCGGACCTCTACTGACCTCGATCTACAAGCCCTGATTCGAGCGATAATCCGCGAAGAGCTCCAAGCCCTCAGCCCTTTCTGCCGGCACGTGTGTGATCATTATTCTCCTCTTTCTAATGACGCCAGCCTCCACCACATCATTAAATAAGAGTTGGCCACTATCACCCACCCTGTCGCACCTGGCCTTCCTGCACTTCGTCCAGCGCCGACTTGCGCTCACGTCGCTGCATCCCCTTCTCCTTTTGTCCCCCGCCCTGACAAGCACCGCCCTACAACCACATCAACGCCAAGACGACGGCTCAACCTACGCCACCCTATTACGCACCTTGGCGCCCTTCTCACGCAGTGTGGTACTATTGTGGAACTCGAGGACATATATCACACTTCTGTCATCGACGCATTCAGAATGAGCGGTGTGGTTACGACGCCTTCGAAAGTGACACACCTGCATATTATCAGCGACGACCTATTCCCAGCCTACCTCGTCGATCCTCTCCACCGCCGGTATCCTCGTCTGAACCAAGTGGGGCCCAAGTATCCCGACGCCAGTCCCCTTCCCCCTACCGCCGCTTCTCCCTGTGGGGCCAAATGCCGTCATCTTGCCCGCCTCAACACAGAAGTGCGCCAGGAAGACCGCAAGAGTCGCTACGATTCTACGCATCGTGTAGTCTCTTTTCGTCCTGGTGACGAAGTACTGCTTTATACACCACTGCGCACCCCTGGCCTTACTGATAAATTTCAGCGCCGCTATTTTGGTCCCTAAAAGGTCATCAACCAAACTTTACCAGTGAACCACCAAGTCACACCTTTTGGTCCCCCAGCTGATCGACGCCACCATGGAACTTAAATTATTCATGTCTCTCGCTTGAAGCCGTTTGTGCACCACGGTGCGTAGGTTGGTTAGGAGCAGCCAGGCTGGCCGCTTCCGACCCCCCGGGCAGATTGTGTGAGCCCTCCACGGATCTTCTTTCATTTGTACATACCATGATCTTCTTCATTCTTTTGTACATACCATCGTCATCGTACCGCGGCGCTTGCTCCAACACGCGTCTGGCATCACCATCGGATTAAACGCTGACACGGCATACCTTGCCTTGCCGTCACGACTTTGCCGTCTCGACCTGGCCTTCTTTCACAATATGCTCAATACTCGAAATTAGTTCTTGTACCTTGCCTCATTCGTGCTTGCCTTCTTCTAGCACCAGTTTCTGTAGGGTTGGAATTTCTACTTTTCGTCCTCATCTACTCCCACTGCTTCACTTCGTCGCAGTGAATCTTCAGTAAACGTTCTCAAGCAGGCTTTAAGGTAGCAACACTCAGAACTTCGAATTTATAAATATGCTGCACTTGACCATGTTCTGAAGCTACTTAAGAAGATAGTCACAATGTTGACTACATTGTCGTGCCGTGCTGGTACGATGGCGCAGTGGTTACGGCGCTCGACTGCTGCTCCCCAATATTGAGGCTTCAGTCTCGGTGACGGCGGCCACTCTTCGATGGAGGCGAAAAGCATTCCGCCCATGTGCTGTGCGATGCCAGTGCACGTTATAAACCCCAGGTGGTCGAAATTTTAAGAGTCCGCCACCACGGAGTCTCTCACAGTCTTATCCACTTTGGGACGTTAAATCCCATTAAAAAAACCACACCATGCCGAATCTCGAGAGTACAAAATTCTCTGGATGATCCCCAAGAGACACCAGACGAGGTTTCTGTTTTATGCAGGACTTCTGCTCGAAGTAGTAGGCAACAGGACTACGCTTCTGTTGTCCGCCTTCGGGCTCCTGGGAAGCTGGTTGACGCTGCTCTTCTGCGCCAACACGTTTTCACTGTTCTTGGCACGCGTCATGGCGGGCGTGTTCCTGGGCGCACTTTCCAGCTGCGTGGGTCTCCACGTTGCCGACATCTGTCCCTCTCGCTGCAGGGCTTTCTTCGTTGGTCTCGTCGAGGTGGGTGCAGAATCTACGTATTTTCCACATGCGGGCAACATATGAAAGACTAGAAGCTCGAAGCTGGAAGTGTGTCTGTGACCCGCTCGGTCAAAAAGTAAAACGTACTAGAAAGAAAAAAGCGCCATACACGACAGCGCGCTGCAGTGCTTACTGTAGAGCACAAAAATTAGTGAGAACTGCGCGATTCGCATGAGAGGCTACATAAAGCACTTTGGCCGTTTGACGACACTTAAGCTCCGCCTTTGAGACTACGGTGCGATAGCGTAGGTTATCAGCCCATATATAAAGCCCCGCTTTAACCAAGCCAGATGGACGTGCCTGCGTGGCCTATATAGGGATAACGTGAATGCAAGCATCCTAGCAGGCTGATTCTGATGTCACCCTTCCATATAAAAGGAAAGACCCGAGTTGGCAGCTCCTGCCAAACCCGATGTCAGGCAACACTGAGTCCAGTTATTGCTTGCCAATGTAAGCCGCCAGCTACCGCCTACTAGCGCCATGCTCGTGATTTTTCGCTCCCAACACCAACGTCGGCAAACGGTCACTGATGTCATATTATCGGTGAACGGGGTCTTTAACGCTATCGCGTTATGTGCACCACAAGGAGGAAATTAACTTTCGTAAATAAAAAAAGATTATGGGGGACACTTAAGCTCCTCCTTTAGGAGGCGACGAGGTCGCGTTAATAGCTCATGCCTACGACTCCTCTTGTGTTTCCTGTTTCGTGAACATATTGTTTCGGTTCGCTTAATTACGAATCCCTTAACGTGTGCCTCTAATATACTATGCATTCTTATTAGTATGCAATTCTATGCTACCGCGTTATCCAGATGCCGTTCGTAGGCGACCATACGACATAAATATAAACCCGCGCGCTTTAATCAAGCCTTATAAACGGGCCTGTATGGCCTAGAACTAGTGGGCCTGACTAAGAGCCCTTGAAGGTTGATTCCTATTCCACCCACTCACTTGAAGATAACATACCTGATATGGCAGCATGCCAACGATAGGACAGCACGTGGTACCGTTACGTCTCACAAGCCATCGACGAAACAGTGCTCGGTTATGTCACCGGCTGACCACCACTTGCCAGAAGCATACTTGTGACTTTTCGCTCACAACGGAGACGCCAACAGCAGCGAAGCTGGCTTTTTGCAGGACGGGAGCTCTAGCGCTATTGTTTTGAAAGGATCTCCTAACGCAGAAAAAAAATTATGCACTGTCAAAAATCCCAATCCTTACGGTCAACAGAGGCGCGGCATCCCCTTTACGTTTACCCGTCTCCCCTCTATGAGGTTTGAGAACACAGTTAAAGGTCAGAACGGTCAACCCGCGAAATGCGTGTGTCAGCGTCTGATTGAAGAATAAGTCCAAGAAGGTCACTTTTTAATACAAATAATTGAATATTTATATATAGTCGTCCAACTTACTCTGCATAATAATAATAGAACAAAAAGAAAGAAACGACACGACGCGATAGTGATAAAAGAGGACTCGATAAATGCCAAGAGGAAGAATACGCGACAATGAACAAACACTGAGATAAATGAAGACTATAAAGATAACAAAGCAAGTATTCCAGATATAGTAGGTAGGGGCAAGAGTTACACAGAAAACACAACGTAAAATACTAAGTCAGGTCAAGGTTTAAACAAAGGCGAAAACAATATTGGATTAACCAACAATCTGTGGCAAAAAGGAGTTCTCACGGCTTTCTTGTTAGATGAGGCGTCGAAGTCGCAGGGTTGATCGGTAGCGGCGGCCGTACATATGAGAACAACGATGATTTGATCGCGGGATCGGTGAAAAAGAAGACACTTTCCGAGAGCGAGCAGCCGCGAGAGAGAGCCAGAAGACTGAACCTTCCCAGAGCGCACTGCCGCGTGCATGCTGCGGTTGCCTTTTTATACCCTGCAGCCCATCGTCAAGGGCGAGCGCTTGCCGGTCGCTGCTCCGGGATTCATGTCGAAGCATGCTCGGAGGAGCGGGGAGATCCCGTAAGTTCCGCTCTATTGGCGAGGCAGGATATCCCGTAACTTCCACTCTATATGTGAAGCAGCTTCTGACACTGCACCCACTGAAGAATATTGTCTCAGAATATTCTAGGAATCTGCAAGAGCCGAATCTTGATTAACGACGTTATTGCATCCTGTAGAGGGGTGCAGTGGATTGGGTTCGTCAGATGTATTGAGGATCGTTCGCCACTCACTACGGTTCATGAAGGCCACCATATACACACCGATCACAACCCGCACAGCGCCACAAAACTTTAGTTCGGCAGTCATGTCCTGAACACATGTCGCAATTCACTGATCATCGATAACAATCAATTAAGCACAAATATACAGGCATGTCATGTACGATTTTACACTCCAGTCAAAACACAATGTAGCTAAGCAGTAGCGCAGCTGAACAACTATTCCAGCCGGCTCATGTAATCTAATCCCACGTTCTCGCTGCCGAAATTACTGCACCTACGGCTGCCAGCTCGATTTCGATCGGTAGCGTTCCATACTACGTTGCACGAATGCGCGTGCACGGAGGAGCTTGATATTGTTTATTTCTTAATATAGGATCGGTGCCTACAACACTGCGCTGCTATGGACCTGCGACCATTCGCGATACAGCGCGCTCACTATACTGTTCCCATGCCCTCTCTGGACCTTTAACGGCAGATGTATCCCGTTAGCGTGTAAACAACCAAGCTCCCAACAGCGTGAATTTCCCGACGAAACGCAGCAGGGTAATGACGTTATTCCACACGCACTGATCCTCCTCAGATAGCTCGATCCTGTGACAGTCACATCGTGGTTCCATCTCGCGAAAATTTATACATACGCAGATACATTATTGATAGAAAATCGACACTTTAGCCCGCGTAGTCACATCGCCTAGGTCTGCCTTATACCCAGACGCAATGACAAGGGTGAACGCGTATTCGAGAAATGCTCTGCAATGCATTGTGGAATTAAAATTTCTTATTCAGATCAAAGAGAACAGTCTGGCGCCTAAAGTGTTGCAACGTTCTTTATCTGCGTACTTGGACGCACACATATGTAGGTAATCTCCGGACAGCGTGTATTCATGAAGAGGTACGTTCTGGGATGAGTTGGCGCAAAATGCCTATCAAATCAAAGGCAAATTTTCAGATATTTTACCCGAAACGTCTATGCAAATCATTCTTCAGAAAGATGTAACACCCTGTGGGCGAAATATGTCGTCTGTCTTGGCAACGAGTACGAATTTCAAATCTTTCTGAGCAGGCTAAATAAGATATCACTTTAAAATTTAGTGTACAGTGAGGGAACCACTGTACAGCAGATTAGCACAAGACCGCAAAAAGAAAAGGAAAACAGAATGTATATAACATGCCGCTTCCTTTATTCGACAAACTTATTTCAGTTTTGCGTACAGCAAGGGACACAACAGTATGTCGGCATTATCGGCGAGAATTACCAAGCATTAACCCAGCGGCCATGCAATTCTCTATACTATTCCACTTGCCGCTCCTCGGTTCAACTACCCTCAAACATGACGGAACCGCGCGCGCTGGTCGCTAGATGGTAGCGCGTTTGCATAAGGTATATAGAGATATCGTAAAAATAGGAAAGGTAGGTGGAACGCTAAGAGATAGGAAGCGTGCAGAGGGGGTCTGAAAAATAACTCAAGTTACTGACATTCTAGTCGAAATCAAGAAGAAATGGGCATGGGTAAGACATGTAGTGCGAAGAGAGGATAGCCGATGGTCGCTAAGTGTAGCCAATTGGATACCAAGTGAAGGAAAGCGTCGCATGGGATGGCAGAAAATTAGGTGAACAGAAGAAGTTAAGATCTCAGGGGTCAATTGGATGCAGCTACCACAGGATCAGGTTAATTGGAAGAAAATGGGAGAGGCCTTCGCTTTGCAGTGGTATAGCCTAGCTGGCGATGATGACGCCCCTACTGTTGCTAAGTGCCCCTCTAAAGTATTGTTCGAAAATAAATCCAGATCAGTGGAACCCTTGCTACTTCGGTTTGAGGATATATGCCATAAAATATGAATACTAAATGCCCTTCCAGATATAACAACAAGATACGCTCAACTGCCACCGTGGTACTGCCCTCCCACTGTTGTTATTTCACATTAACTTAATTTCGTAAACTGAAAACACCGCACAATCACATTCTGAAAGAATTCCTAACTATTAAAGAAAAATTTACGAATAGCACGGAATTTTAGGCATATGGCTAAAAGACAACAGAGCTAGTTGGAAGGGCAGTAGTGGAAGGAAAATGGGAAAACACAGTGCGACTACCTCAGTGGGAAATCGTTTTCATTGGTGAGTGTTACGCACTTGCTGTGGGTGTAAGGAAAATAATTTACGGGAATAACACAAACTATTAACACAGGCTGTTATGCTGCGTCATGTCGGAATTAAAGGCAACGAGAGACCAGACGTTTGCGCTGCTCAAACCCATGACAAACAAATCTAGAGCGTAAATATGCCGTATAGAGACAGCACGGCGCTAGGGGCTATAAACTAAAGAAACAAATTGCAGTCTTCAAGGATTAATGAAGAAAATAATAAACTGCACTTGGTAAATATCAATTTGGTAGAATAGAAACCATGTCGTCATCAGGAACGTTTGATAAAAGTGGTTTTATGCTGTCTCCGCGTTGGCCACACAAACATAAGGCATAATTTTTGTTGACAAAAAAAAAAAATCAGGAATGCGGAGAGGAATTCACCGTAAACCAATTTTCTTTTCATGCACAAGACTTGAAACACAAAGAAATAATTATATTGCTCAATTTTACAATAAGTACTTTCCGTTCCATTCAGCACTGAATTTAGGGGAAAGTGCATTTGTTGATCTATCATGTCTTTTTATATTTCTAAAGAAAGAAATTGTTTTACAGAAGTCGTAGAATATAGAACCCTAAATATAACCTCGTGTTGAGCTTGTCTGTTTAAACACACTAACAGAAAATCAGACGTCGACGTGGGCATTCTGGTTGAAAATTCGTGAGCATGGCGCTGGCAGCTGGAAATAGCAGCTTGATCCGCCGAGCACTGATTCTTCGACAGTTTGAGCGGCTTAACGAGAACGCATGATATTAGAAAGTTGGGAAAAGATGCCAAACAGACTTGCTCATTTGTGTTGGGAAGTTGAAATAAAGGTCATCCTTCCAGTGCTATTGAATGCCGAGTCATGTACGCTAAATCTAGGCTGTAGTATACGCAGGCAGGTTCAAAAGGCTGAGTTTAAGCGGGCCTTTATACGTTGGGGGGTCGCCTACACAAAGGCGTCATGGACCTAAACGCGGAACTGAAAGGTCCTGTGAAAACCTATTTACCGAAACTAGAAAACGCGCGCGAGCAATTGATTTCTTATAAGTCCTCTCTACAGTGCAAAAAAAAAAAAAATATTTGACTTAGCTTTATTAGCACCGAACATGTCGGCGATCGACAATGCTGCTCCTTTTGTTCCCTCCTATACTCAGCATACGCCAGTGCGCGCAAAAAAAATGAAGAAAGCAAGTCGCGAAGGCGACCCGCCGCTCTCCATCCCACCTCGTCACTTGGGGGCGTCCATTAAGTAGGCGCAGCCAGCAAGCCCCGATGACGTCATCGGGAAGGTAGAGCGCGGAGAGGTGGCTTCCTAATTCGTTGTGAACGCGCTAGGAGTATTATTTTTTAGAATTATTCGTCAGCCATAGACTCCATGTAAATCTTATAAATTTGACTCACCCTCATAAAGACCACTTCTATGGATTGTTTGCATTACAATTTTACTTCAAGTACGGTTTCAGAGGCCTTTTAAGAGTCGCGCAAGTTTTCTTGCTGATCTTAACTTTCTTCACCCAGTCCCGACTGCTTGGTGTTTTGAACGAATATGACTCGGGAACCCCAAGAGGAAATACTAAACAGATTCTATTTGTACTGTGTCGAAAACAAGCGTCAGTATCAAAAATTCTCTCATCAGCAATAAAGCAGTGGTATATCATTTACCATACGTGCGGTCTGGAGCTGAATGATAAGCAGTGACTCTACAGGGACTTTTCCGGAATAAATACCCCCAGTGGAGGCGCCGTTGTAGGCACTGGGAGCTTAAGCTCTATGCTTTCGGTCTGGTAACCAGTAACTTTAACAGCGCGGACTGATGGTCGGGTTTGTACGATAGTCTAGGAAAAAGCAGCGCACCAGCAAAAACACGAGGGTGGAAGGAACAAGACACAGAGCTGTGTCTTGTCCCTTCCTCCCTCGTGTTTGTGCCGGTGCGCTGCTGTTTCATAGAACAGTAACCTTAGCATTTAATTTGCAGAGCCTAGGTACGGGACTGCTTCCCACTGGTCACGAGATACCGGGCGTCCCGGGAATGTTGGCCCTGACGTATTTGCGCGTATGGATAGAGCGTGCTAGGCATATTTGGCACTGCTGAGTTACAAGGAGCTGATTACAGGGAACCAATGAATTCCAGGTGACGAGGAGCGCGGGCGTTCTGTTGTCCTACATGCTGGGCTACTGGTGCTCGTGGGAGGTGCACGCGGGGTTGTGCGTGCTCCCACCGCTGCTTCTCATGTGCCTGCAGAACCGCGTGCTCGATAGCCCCCAGTGGCTGATGCGCCAGGGCAGGAAGCGCGAGGCATCGGCCGCTCTCCAACGCCTCTACGGCGCCGACGTGCCCACCGAGTTTGTGCTGCAAATCAGGAACACGTGGGACAATGTTCCGGCTTGGAGGTCTGCCAGGCGAGTGTGTTTCTTTTTCTTTCGCGGAATGCGAGGTAGAAGACATCAGCATGGACTAGGGAATGAACGCGGCCTACAGATATACTAGATGTGACATAGAACAGGAAAGGGAGAACTCCTGGATATTTCACGCGAAAAACAGTTGAACGATTACCCTCAGAGGTAGTTGAAGACACGTAGCGGTCAAACGCAAGTGACACTTTTTTATCTGAGATGGAACTTCCAGGGATATCTTGGCCGCACCGGACGCAGGCAATATTTACTTTAAGACTCATTGCAGAACCCTTCCTCCTGCAGCTGACTTACGTGTTCGAGCTCATGATGATGAATGTGAAATGTAGATGTAGAATGTCGTCACAAATATGCTGCCGAAGTACCAAGCTATTAGGCTCCTTCTACCGAACACACATTCTACGATCCGACAAAAGCATCGCTTCGATACGCACCACAGACGTCTTGTCCAGCTTTGCACTTTTTGACTTAATTGGTCCATCACGATGACATCGATGATTTAGACGTGAAAACTTGTCCCGCTTGAGCTCTGTCAAGCATACACGAAACATTGCCGGGGTGGTACAGTTGTTCTTGCCCTGCCAAACGTGCCATGAGGAGGTTTTCAGTTACAACGATTTATGACCGCGACCATATTGTGGCCATTGGTTATGTACCCTGGCTTTCGTACTAACCTAGAAGGTGATGCACTTAATTTTCCTATCGTGCAATAAGATGCGTTGTCATTTTTCCTCTCTTCAAAAGCATTATTGAAAGGCAGAAAATGTAGTGTATATGCCCGCTGATATCATGGTACCTCCTTCATTTTGAGTAACCGGGTGCTCATTTATGAGATGATTCCGTGCCGCCTTAGGCGAGCCATCCAAACCGCTTTGCACTGATCAGCCAGAATAATGCTCTATTCCAGCACCGCAAATGACGCCAATTGACACTTTCCATTTGGGAGCGTACCAGGCTATAGCTCGAAGCTGCTAACATGTTCGGTCTTAGCCTAGACGAAGTGGTTGCTAGCTATGTCAAGGATCGCTGTCAGTAAAGATTCGAGCACTGCCCCAAACGTTCAAGACTATTTCAACTCTGCCCTAGTGCTGTGCTCACGACCTTAGCGAAGCACACTAACCAGCAAGGTAGTGAGATAAGTGGGATTCGAAGTTTTAGCACTCTTTACGTCAATACGTGTGAATGAGCAGTCGCCCACATTGAAGGTTGTTTATACAGCCTCTGCAGTACGATTACTAAATTTAGGCTAGATATTTCTTACAGCGCTTACTTACCGCTTTGTCCAGATACATTTTGCACCGAAGATCTCCTGTGGTAGACCTACATTCTTAATACCTTCCCGCAAGAGTTTTCCAGAGGTTAAAACGCAGCAGGCGGTGAGGTGTGTGTCTCACATCGGAACCAGTATAACTTCCCACTTCGGCTTCTTCTTTCAGCGCCTTTGCGATTTGTGTGCAGTCACGCTGTCTATTATTCTGAGGAGGTGTGTTCAAACTGCAGGAGGCTCGCACTAGGCCTTCTGGTGCAGCTGGTGCCGTGCCTGTCGTGCGCCCAGCTCATCCTTTTGCGGGCTGTTCAGGTGACGGAGGCGCTGGTGGCCGACAAGAAGGCGGCTCACTTGGCCGCCCTATGGCTGGTCTCGGGCCACGTAGTCATCACGGCGGCTTTCGCCTCGGTCACGTGGCTCGCTGGACGGCGCCATTTGCTGCTTATCTCCGCCCTCATGGTAGCTGCGTGCATAACCGTGCTGCGCCCCCTCGACTATCTAGAGTTCAGGTGCTGACACCACGTTCAGTCCACTTTCTTATACTACAATTCCATCCCGCATAAATAAAACTCCGGTTTCCAGTTCACTAACCGGTTCGCAGGTGCCCCTTGTGGTAGCAAAGTGTTATTGATATCGGCTGCTTAAAACAGCACCCAAGTGTTTTTAGAAACAGTTCCTGATACTTAATAGTGTGTTAGGTGTGTTCGCTATGTAGAGAAAGGACTTTCGCAAAAATAACATAAAATCTCTTGCACTGGACACAAAACTATAGGGGCATTCATTTTTTTCAGACATTTTTCACCGAATGCGAATAACAACAAAGTGAAGTACCATAGGTAAACCACGCTGATCTATGATTTAGCCCCAGCCGAGACTGACAACCACGAAACATGTGGATTTAAGATTTAATCCCAGTCAAGAAAGGCAGCGAGTTTTTCGCCACCACGAGATATATATTTGCAGCATGTTATAATGTGAATAGTTCACGACTGCGAACAGTGTAGCTGTACACTCTGTATCACAACATGTAATAACAAAATACACTGCAATACTGCGGTCACATCTTTTCGCAGAACTGTTCTTTTTATTTTTTTTTTTGGCGTCGAGGGCAGCCTTATAACAACCAGAGCATGAAACGCTCTCACTGTAACATGGCGAGATTATTTTTAAGGTCGAGAGCTGCTTAAGGAAACGTTACCAGTTCTGTTGCGTTAGACTGACACCAAGCAGCCCGATTAAAAATTGAAAGAGAAACGAAGAGCAGATTCAATGGCATGTCGAGGTTATTGGCCAGTACGTATTGACGTTCGAATGCAGTGAAGTTACTAGTAACATCGTAGTTTCGTTACGCGTACTCTACCTAATAATGAACATTATACAAAGGTTTGTAGTAGCGGGTATGTTAGGAAGTTTACTAGCGATGAATAAAGCCTGGGGAGACGCTTATTCTCTGCATTTAAGGGCCTCCCGTTACGGCTCCTGTTACGGCTCCCCTGGTGGATCCGCGTTCACGTACATGCACTTTGTTACTCATTTATTCGCTAATCGCTTAATCTTTGCCTCTATTATCTCGCATATGCGTAATAGCGTACAATCATAAGACGCAACGTTGAGTGAAATTCCAAACGACATAGATGGATAGAAAGCTCCGCTTTAGCTAATCTGTTCAAAGCTGCTTGTGTGGACTTAGAAGTACCGTATTTAACTCTGGATCCAATTGTGTTGGATGGCTGGATGCCCATCTCAAGAGAGCTACCCTAGTTGGCAGCTTCTGCCAGTTAGGCCATGTCATGTAGTCTTGGAACGTCAAAGTCCGTCAAGCAATCAGCACCCGAACATATACTTGCCAACTACAATTTCCGGGGGCATGCCTGTGATTTTGTACTCGCAGCACGGACGCCGACAACACCGACTCCGCATTTTTCGAAGAGTGCTGTCTTTAAATACCGCGTTAAAGCCACATTATATTGTCATGCCCCGCAAACCGCCGCACTTGCATCTCGTACGTGTTAAGCGTGTAAACCACCTGTCATTTTTGGCTGCAAACATGGTAAACTATTACGTCTCTTTTAACCCTTGTAAGCGGTTATATACTGATTCTTCTAATGCTTGTGCCGCAGCACCTGGTCTCGGGAAGCGGCGCCTGAAGAGACCAACTGGACTGGCCTGCGTGCAGTCGGCCTATTGCTCACCAGCTACTCTTTGGGGCTGGGACACGTACCGGCGCTGCTCGTGGCAGAGATGCTTCCGAGCAACGTGAGATCCGTTGGCGCAGCGGGCGCGTGGACGGCCCGATGGCTGCTAGCCTTTGTGCTTATCCATTTGGATACCTGGGCGCTGGCAGTGGCCCGCTACGGTGACTCCGTTTTGTTTTGCGTTGTCCTCGTCTCTGCCGCCGTGGCCGTCTTTGCCCTCGTGCCCGAAACCGAGGGCTGTTCCCTGGCATCTATTCAGAAGAACTGATGAACGGAACGGTACTTTTAGTTCCAAGCGCAGAGCGGGACTTCGACAATACTGACAAATCTATACGTGTTGAACTCCATCGCTTTTCTGAACAGTTTCGCTCTAAGGATTTCTTAACAGAGTTACACTTTTGTCTTTTCGCCAGCAATATTATGCCAATGATTCGATCCATAATATTCCTGTCATGCTTGTAGTATGCACTTCCATCATTATCACCAGTGCCTTTGCATCATTCTTAGGAGCATGCGTCTAGATTTTTTGTTTTCAATGATAAGCAAGTGTGCCTAGTGTGGCAAAATGCTTTGTGGTGCTTGACGTCTGAGTTTCTCTCAAGGCGTTTTTCCTTCAGGACGTGACGAAGCTGATCGAAACTAGAATGACGGTGTTTGTCCTGCTGCCACAAACATAGAGCTAACAACAAATGGATTCTAAATCTCAGCTGTTTTGAAAACTAGGGTCAAATACATTCTAGTACACTTAGAGTTCGCGCACACCGCAAGGATTCACAAAATTCATATGTTCAAATGGTCATATAATGTTTGGAGAAATCAGATCGTTATGCGCGCAAAGGAGCACAAATGTCCATGAACATTCCTCTGGATGACGTTGATTAAGCTGGAGATATGAAGCAAATTATTGAAAAACTTAAGGCCTGTTACTAGCCGAAATTTAAATTTCAAGCGTACAGGTAGAAAACGGAATTTTCAAAAAAAAAATGTTCTCAGGCCCAGGCAGGGGCACAAAACATCTCGCAACAAGAGAGAAAAGGGGGAAGGGGGAGGAGGGGAGTTTATACGCAGTTCCTACAGAGAATCAGACATAACCCGACTCTAATACGGGATGGAGGCACTTTGTGGAAATCATTGCGAGTGTCTTAATAAGCTAGAACAGAGGATGCTCAGTCATGCAATGATCTGCAGCTACATGCTTGCTCTATATATTAGGAAGAGCAGGAGGAAAAACTTTTACCAATAGTGGATATGTAGTTTGCTGCGATTCTTTTCTGGCGGTGTCCTTATGAGTCCATCAAGAATGATTACAAGTTGATAGCATTAACTTGGGGAAGTCACTTGACGTCAACAACAACAAAAAAACATATGCTATCTATAAGTTACAGTGAGAAGACAATGCCTTCCAAACAACAATTTTCGCGGAACGATTAAGCAGCTCTTAGAAGAAGGCAGCAGAGCGGGTAACAACACAAAGCGTAAAGGCCCGTTCACACTTGCGACTAGCAGCGGTCGATCGACACCACGGTGATTGACACCGTCTATTCGTCGTCGGCGTTCTCCTGGAAACAAGAGAGCGCGGCATGCGCACGAGCTCACCTGAAAAAGCTGAAGTGTCTGGCAAGCGGCTGCTACCGACATTCGCTGTCATCGCCCAGCAGCTCTCCTACTCCCAACTCGTTCGGAACCGGACAGAACGAGAAGGCGACAGTCGCAAGTGTGAACATCGGTAGTGGCGAGCTTCTCGCGCGACCTCATCTAGTCGCAAGTGTGAATAGACCTCAAGAGGCACACACACGCACACAAGGGCATCGCTCCCGACGCAAAACTATCGACGAACACTTCCGACTACCACCAAAAACTCCCTAGCCGAAACTAGTATGCGACAACAACTTTTTATAATAAAGAGCTGAATACACTTCGCATAAAATTTATCTAACATCTGGTTTTGGCAACCAACGACTCGCAAAGAAGGAAATAAACGATCCCACGCTTACGATCCTCGTAATTCTAGTTCGCGGAGCCGCCTAGATGTGGCTTGGGTTTCGGAAAAATGCCTACTACAAGAATGCATCCTGGCTCTAGTGAATGTGCATTCTTGTGGTAGGCATTTTTTCGAAACCCAAGCCACATCTAGGCGGCTCCGCGAACTAGAATTACGAGGATCGTAAGCGTGGGATCGTTTATTTCCTTCTTTGCGAGTCGTTCGTTGCCTTTAATAAGCTCTTTAATATAAAAAGTTGTTGTCGCACCGACGGATTAGGAAACGTTCGAGCTTGAGGTTGCCTCCAAGCTGTTTCTGGAAGCTTAGAAAGGCATTTTCTTCCTGGCAGGAAATGGTGAGGTTTAAGCATTGCTTGAACCTAGGTACACAACTGAAAGTTCTGTTAGCATGGTTTTGCATGTTTTAGCAGTCGTGCACGGTTTGACTATCATTAAATTTTATTTTTCAAATGATGTGATGATGGCGGGATGTCTTTGCTGCCGCCGTTGAGGTTTCCCTCCTCCCCTCCAGCGCCGCCATTGTCCTTTACTTCAGTGCCCTCCGGCGTCGACCCTTAAGCTAGCAAAGGAGCTTTTTGGGCTCATTGAGGAAACTTCTGATAATGGCTTCTGCTGTTGCGTTTATTATTGCCCTCTTTTTAGTTGTCTCTTCTGTGAAGATAGTGTAGCTCATAAATGGCTGACGGATTAGCAAATAATCCGTATAGACATTTCTATACACAAGCCCGTGTACTAAGTGCGTGCGTGTAAAAAACTTGTCGGCCTGGTGTAGTGGTTAGCGCATTCGGCTGGGGCACGGAAAGATGGTGGTTCGAGTTTTGGCGTGGACACAATGCACTTACTTTTCTCACTTTAGGCCAAGCCCCACTTTGCCCTCAGTCGGTTATGCGAGACAGCTTCCGCTCTTAAATGGCCCTGGTCAAGCAGGACATTTTGATGGGTAATCATACAATCCCTCGCAGCCCCCAAACGGACAAGGGCCCTCCGCCTGGTCGATCTTTCCTCAAGCATGGCTGTTGGCTGCTTCGTACGCAGGGAGGGAGGAATGCACCGGAGTCCACATAATTTTTATGAGCCCGAGCGAGTTAATAAATGAGCTTTAAAGGAACCAAGATGCGCTATAAAAAGACAGCCACAGGAAAAAGCCAAGGAGACAGACAGAGCGCAACATGCCCGATCCATTCGGAATAAAGAAGGAGCAAACTTGCCTGCTCATTGCCTCGCTTGCAGTGGATGCGAGCCTTTGCTTAAAAAGATTAAGATTCTAGGAAGACGTAAAAATAAAACAGCGCGGGAGCTTTTGGAGGCCTATCACATAAAAGAAAACGGTGATAAATGTGTAAGCGACACTTCTGTCAAACTGTATAACAAGGAAAACCATTTTCTGCGCACCTGTTGTTGACCAGGAGTTGATTGGCTGTACCCCCCTATCTCATTCCCCTTGTTCTTTTGCTGTGATTGACTATATAAGGCACTTTCACACAAATAAACTCAGTTCTAAACTACGTAATAAATGAGCTAGACGTTTTCTGCCACAGAAAGCAACTCCCTTCTGTTTTAACGCTGAAACAATTGTATTTATTGGCAAGTGAATGAAGAGAGGAAGGAATAAAACCTATGACGAGTGTTTTATCTTGGGCTGCAATGTTTTTAGAACTGGTTATTGGTGACCCTAAACAGTAATTTTGAAGTGATTATTGTGCACTTTTCCAATACAAGCCACATCACCTGGACACCCGTTATATTGGCAAGCAGACAAGTTCGGCAAAAGATCATAGCCCAATTTGTCATTAAGCCTGCAAATTCAAGCATATTTGTGGGCCGAAGCTAAGTTTACTGCTTTCGCAACACTGTGGGCTGTGCGCTGGCCACTCAAAGCATTCGATTGGTTGACTACGCGAAGCCAACCGGTATTCGCTACATAAGACGTAAGAAATTTGTGGACGCAGTCATCAGCCGCGTCACACCTTAATGGGTATCCGCAAACTAAACACAAAAATCCTGATCCCGTCACATGAAGAATTATTCTTGAAGCAGACAAGTTCTCCTCCCGCTAGTCTGAAGCAGCAAACTTAAAAACAGCCTCCCTGGTCGCAGGGTGTCCAGCTAGAGTGCCAAAAACGGTCAACATCAAGATTTGCACATTTCCCAGGCGTCATTTATTGGCGATGTCCTCAGAACGGCTGCGATCCTTCTCGTCAGCTTTGGCCGGAAGGTGTAAGTAGCTATAGAAGGTGCCTCGGAGGAGCAGTGGCTCACGTGCAGACTGGGACCCATCACTTTACGCCTGCTGCTCCCGGTAAACGTAAGAGTAGAAGTAATAAAGGATCAGCAGCAGAAAGGTTACAAGTCCAAAGAGCATCGGCAGTGGTAGCTGCATCGGAATCACCGCGCGCAGCATCCACTCCAGGGCCTCCA
Source organism: Amblyomma maculatum (assembly GCF_055883805.1). NCBI lineage: Eukaryota > Metazoa > Arthropoda > Arachnida > Ixodida > Ixodidae > Amblyomma > Amblyomma maculatum. The sequence goes on along the minus strand of NC_139346.1, from coordinate 214,681,293 downwards.
GCGGGGAAAGGTGCACGCAAGGCGCCGCCAATTCGCCCTTATTGGCGGCTGTCGGTGCCGAAACCGTATTGGGTCCAGTCTTGGCCTGCAACAAATAATAACCACCTATTCCGTTCAATGCCAGAAATTATGGAATAGGGTGCTAGCACAATATGCTGCCCGGCCTCAAGTTCTTACCATCGGCGCTAAATAATGTGGACACAAGGCCCATACCGCAACCAAATGCCTTCATCCAGCTGCGTCAAGAGATGCATTGGCATGCCTATCCAAATGAAGCTAATCGTGAGGACGAGATGCGCCTGTTGCAAACTACCAGAAACAGAGAAGCATCGTATAAGAAAAAAAAAATATGGGCAGACATTTATCATTTTGGCCATGCATATTGAAACCGCAGCAACGGGCCTTGAAAGAAATGCCAATGCCTTCAAAACGTTCAGTAAACCATCTTAATTTTGCACCAAATGCGTGTCAGAATCAGTGGTTGGCCGTCTGATCCATGAGTACGAAGGCTCGTCATGACGTAACACGCTGTTTGACCCTCGTTCGTTCCAGCACCGACAAAGACGTCGCATGAAACATAGTCTCAACTGCTGAAAAAGAGTGCGGTAACGAACCTGCGAATGCGGCTTTTCAGCGCTTGTTCCGAGCTTGTCGGCGGGTGCTCGGCGTCGCACGGTGGCTTCAGCCTGGCTGTCGGATTTCTGCTTGAGGCACAGGAAGGGCTCATCCGTGTCAGAGCCACCCAGCAGCAAGTTCACCTTGCTTGGTTCTTGCTGGTCGTCGCGACCCTCAAGCAGATCGGCGGCCTGCGCGGAAAGTGCTAGTTTGCACGTGGGAACGAAGCGAATGTAATTTAAATATCAGAACGAAAGTTCTTATTTTTTATCCATTTACCACACTGTGATGGAGGTCACCATGAAGATCTTTCTTCACCTCTTTCAGTACAAGAAATGAATCATGACGCCTTTATTGCTCTTCTGGTTTGGAAGAGAGATCTTTCAACATGTGTTACTTTTAGATGTCTTAAGGGTACACCCCTTGATGACGGATTCCGGAGCATTGGTCACCAAAAGAATAATTGGCGTGCAGGCATGGGTTGCATGTTTGAATTTTGCCGTTAAGAAATAATGTTGGGAACATTTCATGGCTTCGCAACTACATTACAATTTCGTGAATTCAATTTTTTTAAATTTCAGCTTTCGAATAAAGCGAAACCCATAGGGCACCTCTTTAAATGAAATCTGCATGCATTAATAAAATCTACAATTTGCCCAAGTTTTAATGGTCGAAGTTCCACTGCATCAATACTTTGCAAGCGAAAGTTGACTTCAGAATTGTGCGTGGAAGCTGATGTGAAGAATGAGAGCCCCTATGTTTTTCGGAACCGTTTTGATACAGCAGTTGGGATTCTTTCTTGTTGTGCCCGGCCCAAACTAAGCACAGTGCAAGAAGCAGGCCGCACCAAAGCCTAGGCTAGCGCAGTTGTATCCCGACAAGGGTTTCCACTTAAGTTTCAAGCGAATCCTGCAAACAGTAAAAAAGAAAAAAAAATACGCAATAAATCTGCAGTGTCGAAAGTATGGGGGCTACTGTGACCCCTAATCCGTGATGCGAGAAGTCGCCACTGCGGCGGGCTCGGGCCAGAGGGGGCAAACACCGCGTTAAGTACTCGTACAGGTTATGTACTCAAATTATCCCTAACAGTGCGCTCATAAACACGCTTGATAATTACGCGCGGCCGTTATATGGGCCAGGGGATTCATGTAGCCCCACCAAAGCTAGCAAAACATTTTAAACGATGACTTTAAACATAATTTACAAATAATCCTGGGAGGATATTTTGCCCTTCAATAGCCTGCATTCATCAAATACAAGTGTGTATTCACCTGAACTACTTTTAGCAACTCCTTCAATATTTACAGTTGTTTCAGGCATATCGTTTAGTACTGACCAGTCTACGAAGGTATAAAGCCGTGCAATTTTTCAACTCAGATTAAGAAGTTTTGTGCCAATTACAGAGAAGGTGTGATGGAATAAATCGTGCGACGACACTTCGATGAAAGTTGTTAGTGTAATTCGTTTAAATTGATTCTTTCTCTTGGCTTACATATTTAACACTCAGCTGATTGAACTCACGAAGCGAAACTTCTATTGAGCACATCCAGATTAAAAGTTTCCGCTTTGAAACAGACCACGTCCAGGATCTGACAATTATTTTCTGTAATGCCGGTGGCTACAAGCAGTGCAGATTCCACGGCATAACAATAAAAATAAACCATAGATAGATTCGGTGAATGGCATGGCAGGTATTGTAGCGATTGCGAAAAACCGCTCTTTTCTTAGAAGCGCAGCGCGCCGCGGAGGACGAAGGGGACGAAAGTGTTCCTTCTCCTCCGAGGATGAGTAACCCAAACGGGCTGCCCGATAGCGCCGCGTTTCCCTCTTCCCTCGCCGGGCGCAGGAGCGCGCCGCTAGACGTCACAAACGCGATGCTCATTGACCGAGAAAGGACAAAGGGCAAGATGCACCGACATCGGCAGGGACCGGCGACCGTTGAAGGAGAGACGGCTGCGACAACGAGAGGATGCAAGGTACCTCCCCGCTTTACTTCTTTGTTGTCGCCATCTTGCCCCGTCAACTATCAGACCCCATCCAAACGGGTAGGGTCGTCAGCGAGATCATCACCAGTGGTTTTGGGAAGACCCAATAAACATCTGAACCCGGGCAAGATTCCTGTTCTGTGTTGTTTCGTACTTCGCATGATCACTTTGCAGCCGTCAGAATAGCTGCCCGTGGTGTTGGATCGCGGGATCTCGGAGTTTGCCGCCTAAGCCTCAGAGGAGGCTCGGCGGTCTGGTAAGAACCCCCACAGTATAGAATTGAAATCAATGCTGTGCCGCACCTTTCCGTATAATAAGATGGGCATCATTCTCCTTTATTATACTTACTTGTCCTAAACAAAGAAGTTATCTCAAATATTTTCTTGTACATGTAGTTCTACTGGCCTCAGGCTGAAATTAACACACCTGAAATGAGACTTGCACACTTTCTACTTCAGACGGCATTCTTAGCGCAGAAAAACACACACGCACACGAGAGAAAAGGAAGGACACGGGCTGAGTAACACATACGCTTCAAATGTGAAACAGCAGTAATCCAGCAATAAAGCTTATGAAGGGCGCAAGTAGCGAGAACTATCAGGTGCACACTGCTATGATCATACATCGCGGCTGCATGATAGTTGTAAAAGCTACGAGTAACAGCGCATCTGAACGATATCAACAGCCAACGCTACCCATTTATTAAGACGCAAATTTACTAAGATAAACACTACGTTAAGGTTTCCGTCCTATGGAAATGCAATTCAGCAAAACAACATATCGTTCTAAGACTACACTTGTGTTTGCGCCTGTTCTGTACATTTCTTCATACATGGACTATATTTAATTAACTGCTGCGAAGCAAAGGTCTATTACTGATTCAGCTTTGTATCGCATTCAGGTATCGCGAATACAGGGAAATAACTTACCAAGGCCTCGAGGCCTTCCCTTTCCATTAGGATGCTACAAGGGGATAAACGGCCTGTAGCCTGTACTGGCTTACGCGCTCGACATGCGCACATCCTCGATCCCGATCGATTGAACAAATGTGCCATTATTTTCTGGCGCAGTAACAAAGCACCGTAAGCAAAAGTTCCTCTTACCCTCGTCTTTGTGCCAGTCGAAGATGGGCTGGCGTCCGTGATGTTGTCGGCCGCCGTGGCAATGCTCGCTGCAGTGACGCTTGGCACGCTTCCGGTGAGCGTTATGCCGTGCTCCTTGTACCAGGCCACAGTACTGTCGTCCGCAACCAGTAGACGCGTCTCGTTCGGCACCGACTTTATTCGGTCCAAAATATCCTGGTGGTTGACACCCTCCACATTTATTCCATTCACCTGGGCAGGAATTGTGTGCCGCAGGAACCTCGCGAGACTGGCACTAAGCATGTTACAGAGAAAGTCAACAACGACATTTTAATACAGCGTTTACTGTACGGTATGCCTTCAACTTTGCCCGTGCGTGTCCGGAGCATCAGGTTGAAAAGACACAGGTTATAACTTCGGCTCTTCCTGGCCCTCCTCTATTCGTTTGTTGGTACGCGAATCGTGCGCTAGCCGAGTGCAACCAAACAATTGTTTTCTTTTTTTTTTTCAACATTAGCTACAAACAACGGTGGTGTAAGTATCACAAAATTCAGCAGCCAAAATGTGCCGGATATTTCATTCAGTTTACTGTGAATTGGAGCAAAACATCGTCTTTTCATTGATACTTCAAAGTACACTAGTACACTCATTTGCGCAAGCTGTTGTAGCGCGACGAAAGGGTAAGGAGACCAGGGCCGATCAGGAAACGCAATGCTGCTTCACAACCAGACAGCACAAAAATAAATCAAGACGCTGCTTTCAAAGCAATATTGCATCGCACGCAGACGCATATCGATGCAAACGATGCAAGCACAGAGGGAGCCGCACGGGCTGCTTCACATGGCCTGCCACTCAGCTCTATAGCGCGGCCGGATCAGACGCAATGACGATTTGAAAGCAGGGACCTTGTTATAGCTAGAAGTGGACGGGGCTGTACATCACATGACTGAAGAGGACGGTGAAAATTAAAGCCGCACGACAGTGGCTTGGCGGTTCTCCTTGCCCCTTGGCTGAGTAATAAAAAGCTATTTAGCTACAAATGACACATTTCGACAGTACACAATTGCACAAAAGTATTGAATGATATAAGCCAACAGCTTATTTGCAACTGCAGGGAAAAAGATAATAAACGTTTGTACAGAGAGGAAAGTTCAGAACAACGCTGTTTTCAGAAAACACCAGATAGCACAAAAATAAATCAAGATAGTGTAAAAGAAAGGACGAAAAGTGGAACATGCGTACAGAGTAGACATAACGAGATTACTGCTAACGTCAAGAGAAAACTCCTGTTACATAAATAATTGCAGTGAACAGAAACGAGAGTACTGAAAGCGCCAAAATAAAAGTTCTGTTACATAAAGAATTTTTAGCTTTTCGTAAGAGGGCACACGGCCGAAAGAATCGGGTAGTCCGATTCGGTTAAGCAGGGTAGACAAAGCATAACTTAATGTTTCAAATCCGTAATTAGGGCAAGGACGCCGTTCATACGAGAATTAGTGATGGCGAGTTAGGTGGCAGTGTATATTTTTACGCAAGTCAGTCGTTTCACTAGGAGTAGCGCTCGGCATTCACACAAGTTTTTGTATAATTGTACGATGCTGAAATCATAAAAAGCTGATAATGAATAAAGTATACGTAGTGCATCGACTTCGCCGGTTCTCTTCCATCTCATGCGCTCATAGCCATAAAATTTTGACGTTTCCTCGAAACGAGTTTTAAACGTAATTTCATCGCCCATTTTATAATTTCATGATATCAATTACTAAATCCGCATGCCCTCTCTTAGTAGGCTTCTACTGTCATGCTATTAATCTTCAAATACACGCCTCCTTATAATTTTTCATAGCAGTTCATAATTACTGTAGTGCTGAAGATACAATAGCCCTCAAAAGCAGAATATTGCTCAGAATATATCTCAGGCAAATGTGTAATATATTGCACAATATTTTAATTATTAAAATATTGTGCATCATATTACACATTTGCCTTACAGCTTATAAAAACGTCCCAGTGGCCCTACTGGCATTTTAGAGATGTGTCAATTTCAATTACTCATTTTGAGCGCAGGGCTAAATTGAGAAGAAAATCTTTGCTACGCATGGAAGCCGAGGCGATTTCATGTTTTTTTTTTCATTATTCAGACAGACCCCGCTTTGCCAAGGGCAGGGGATGGTGGTGAGGTGGAGAGTAGGTTACAACGTGGTAAGGGAACAACATGACCTCGTTAATGCAGCCCACTTAGCCAAAAGACAAAATATTCCACCATGTTGCAGTCGCAAAGAAAGAATTAACGTGCATTTTAAGTTCATAGTCAGTTTTTTCAGGTACATGTTGCTGCTGGTTAAAATAGGTGTTGTTGTTAATTCCAGTCTTCCTGTTAATATCGAAAATCATAATTGCAAGCTTAATTTCCTTCGACATGAGGAGCGCGCTTTCCATTCAAGCTAACTTTTCACTTCAGTTCAGCTCTCCCCTCGCTTGTACTGCTCTAGAACGTACCTTGTAATTCCATAGTTTACCTTTATGCATTTAATAAATTAAAGTTCTTTTTTCTTTTTTTGTGAGGGTCCCACACACAACAACCGTACTCCAAGGTCGATCGAACAAATTAAACATTAATGTTTATTTAGAGCAAGGGATAAGGATTTAAGATTTCGTTGAATAATATTTGGCCCTCTGGCAGCTTTTGCAACAACATTATTGATATGAAACTATCGCACAATATTGAACACATTCTTCACAATTACATTTAAACATTGGCTATCTATGACATTTTTTAATTACTCAGTGCAAGTGCAGACATGAGTCTCTCGCAGCACCATCTTGTGGGAATTTACACGCTGGCAGGACCGCCCCGCGAAAAAGCCAATGTGGAACCACGTCACAGGCATATCGGCTGTGGTTCTTACGAGCTATGAGATATAAAGGCGCATAGGCTACGTGGACTCCCTGTTATGTGAGGAAAGAATACACAACTCTATCCCGATGGTCTCGGAAGGCGGGGAAATTTCTTATATTCTGATGCTGTGTAATGCTTTTCCGCATTACACAGCATCAGGTTCTGTAGATGTGAATGTCGAATTGTAACCTGTCGCGTATGAGTTTCCTCTGATTCGGCAGTTTTCGCAAAATCAATGCCGGCGAGGAAATTTTATTATTGATAGGGTAAGCTTTTTGATGCATGCCACCAAGCTGTACTTTTCATTACCTATGTGCTGCAGCCGACATGAGATTGAAATTCGAAGGGCACTCAAGCTCCACCTCTAAATATCTGATACGATAGCGTTTTTGGCTCTCAGCTATCGTGGTGGTGGAGCGGTTAGGGTGCTCGACTACTGTGCTCGAGGATGCGGGAGCGATTCCCGGCCTCGGCGGCCGCTTTTCAATGGAGGCGAAAAGCAAGGCGCCAGTGTGCTGTGCGATCCCAGCGCATGGTAAAGAACCCCACGTGGTCTAAAGTTTTGGAGTACTCCACTACGGCGTCTCTGATAGTCGCTTTAGGACGTTAAACACCACAAACCAAAATAAACTTGAGGATAACAGCGCGGGACACCGGGTGTTCCAAAATAAACGTTGTTGAAAGTCAGCGCTCGTTGTGTCGTCCTCTAATCTTGTGCTCCCGTCCGGTGTCCCGCGCTGTTATCCTCAAGATGCATAACCAACATGCCCAAGCTGCTATTCTAGCAAAATAAACTGTTTTTGGCTCTCGTCCGCTGGCTTCCCCTGGCAGATCCTCGTTCCCGTACGGGCTCTTTTCTACTCTTATATCACTAAGCTTTTAACGCGACAGAGTTAAAGGCCCGGTTGCTCAGAAAATCCGCCGTTGGCGTTGTGAGCAAAAAAAAAAAATTGATTAGGGCTTAGCTAAGGCTAAGCCTGGATATCTCGAAGCGAAAAGCTTGGGTGATGCTTATGGTTTAGCTTATGGTTATGCTTTATGATTTAGCCTATGGATATGCTTAAGGTTGAGCTTATGGTTATGCTTTACGATTTAGGCTATGGATATGCTTATGGTTTAACTTATGGATGTGCTTTAGCGTATCTTATGGATATGATTACAGTTTAGCTTATTGTTATGCTTTAGGCGTTTCGGACTCGGCTTTGCTGCGTCGTTTAGCGAGACGTTCTTCTCGTTGCTCGGGTGTCTTGGACGCTCGTTGAGCTTTCAGCCTTTCATTTCTTCGCTCCTTTTCAGATAATTCCCTTGGTAGCACTTCTGTATCGGTAGTATGTATCGGCGGCATGTTAAAGACGTTTCGTTTTTAATGTTATGTTATTTCAATGTCATGTTTACGGCTAGCACGATGCTATGCTTTCGTGCCTAAAAGCTGTGAATGCTTGGGAGTGAAAGTGGAAAGATGGAAAGGGGGGTCGGTAGTGGAGGGCTGCGGAGTATTATTTCGACAACCTGGGGATCTTTAACGTGCGCTGTACGATGTCAGCACACGTTAAAGATCCCCAGGTGGTCGAATTTACTCCGTAGCTCTCCACTACCGACTCTCCTTTCTCTCTTTCGACTTTCACTTTCACCTTCCTGCCTTCCCTTACGGTGCGGTTCGGGTGTCCACGGAGCAAGTGTGACAGATACTGCGCCTTTCCCCTCTTGTGACGGAGTCGGCGGCGGCCACCTGCGCTTGTGCGTGACGTCACTAGTGCTCCGACATACGCCGGCTCACACGAAGCGCGGTGTTGACTAGCGTAGTGAAGCTTTTCGATTGAAAAATCAGGATCATCCTTCGATATTTTGGGGCGACTTCATGACAGGCCACAGGATATAAGAATGTTGGGAGGAGCTGCCAACTCGAATGGATTGTTCATTCCAGGTGGAAAAGAGGCACGTTCGAATGGTTTAGTTAAAGCGTTGCTTTATATATTGGGCCGTAGCCTAAGTTATTGCATCATACTCTTGAAAGCGGAGCTTAAGTGTTTCACCATATATTTTCTAAGCATCAGTTAACTGTGTCATCTCGCTGAAATCATTTATAACAGAATCGTGCAGTATTCCACAGTTACCTCATAGTTATTACTTTTGCCTGTATTATCTGCATATTACTGTTAGCATGGAGTGGTAAGTTACCAGATTATATGGTAGATCACCCACATAGTTATAACGCTGAGCTATAACCAAGCCGAACGGACGTACCTGCGTTACCCAGCGGTAGCATTTGTAACTCGGTATCCAAGGATCTGGGAAGGCTGCATTCCGATCTCAGCCTCCTTCGCAAAGGCGAAGCCTCATGTGACAGCACCTTCCAAACGTGCCATGTCATATGGTCTCGTGGGTTATAGAACGCAACGAGCAGTCAGTGCACGGCCATATCACCTGCGAACTATCACTCGCCAGTGCAGTGGTTGTGATTTCTCGCTCATAAAGCCGACTCCGGGTTTCCTGGAGAACGGAGCCTTTAACGGTGTCGCGTTGATAATAACAGCGCTTTCAAGCCAATTACTTAATTTGTGTCACCTCTAGCGGTTTCTTTAGGAAGTGCTTACTTCGATGATGATGTCGTTGAGGCGAAGCCCCGCTGCTTCCGCCGGACTGTCTGGCTCCACAGTAAGGACGGTCTCCTTCTTGTGCTCTTTGTCTTCGTGCAGAGTGAACCCGTAGCCGTCAAAGTTTGGCCGCCTGACCAAGTGGCACAAGCGAACTTCCGGAGGGTCTGGCAACACTCTCTCAGAACTGTGACCGACCGACACTGCGGGATTTGGCACGGCAGTAGAGGGCCCGCTAGAGCCTTCGGCGACGCCGCTTTCATTCTTCGAGGTCAGAAATAAAATATTAGAAGGAAGTACTGTTCAGCACCAGCTCTTGGCGCGTAAACGCTAGAGATATCTTTTGAGAGTACTACTTTAAAACGTGGTAACAATCCACTATTTCATTGTAATGGTACAATGATGCCTACTTTCACGACACTTAGCACAAATAATCCAATGAGCAAAAGGTAAAATAAAAGGGTTTAAAATTTTCTGGTATGTTTTACATCACATTTGTTACATTTGCTAAACATATGCACTTTTTCCTCCGTAAAGACTTGCGACGCAATGTTGAAATGGTGTAGAAAGACACACTCATATTGGAGAAGAAAAAGTGAATTAGAAGCCTACAAAAAGAACGCCATGTATTTCACAATGTATTCTGATATAAACTGAATGCGGTGCCTTATGAAACCCAAGAGAAATGTGACCTGACGGGATTGATTGATTGATTGAAAACTTTATTTAGTGTACGGGCGTTCTCGGAGTTGTGGATGGTCCGCCTATTCCGGCAGCCCAGTGGCCTGCGCCGCAGCGTAGGCCCTGCGAACCAGTCCTCGTTGTTGGTCGGGGTCCTCGCTGTGCAGAATGGCCTCCCACTGCTCCAAATTGGGATTAGGAAGTTTATCGATAAAGGAATTTAATTGGCATGCCCACAACATGTGAAAAGCCGTAGCTAAGGCCAGACAGACATACCCCACACCTCACAAAACTCTAGACAAGGCAGAAGAGCACACCCTCCGGCGGCTACAGACAGACACTCTCGTTACACCATTTAAACTCCACCAATGGTACCCCTTACTTTACACACCAGAGTGCCCACACTGTGACCTGACGGGAGAGTAGCCGCGGAAGCTGTTGCCGGAGAGTATTGAGGTGAAGAGTGAGGTGTTGAGCAATGTCGGTCCACAGGATAGAAGGGGTTCGTTCCGGAGAGATGCGTTGCAGAAGGCTGATGAGGCGTACGTTCTCTTCTCGGCCCAAGCTTACTTTATTGATTGCTATTTAAAGCTTCAACTAGGGCGGTATCGAGAACACCATGACATATAATTCATCTTCAGCGCGACATAGCCTAACCGACTTAAGAACGTGCTGTTATATAAATGGACAATGCACAATGAATAAGCTTCCTGCAGGTTTCTAGTGAGCGACATCACGGCCTCACAAGAGTGCGGCCGTGATGTCGCTGAGAGAGGATAACTCCAATGTTGTGGCCACTTGTCAGTGCAGAGTTGGGTAGGGGAAGAAGTGTTAAAATATGTTAAGGCGGGTGATTTGGTGGGAGTAGCAATAAGCTCGCAGAAGGCTGCAGTCTGAGGCCCAAAAGAAAGGTGCATCTTTTATCAGCATGGCAGCGAGAGGGCGAGCAGGGCTGCGACGGTCTGGACGAAGCGTCGAAAAAAAAATTACAAGAGTTCAACGCTGCTGAACCAAATATTGAGCGAAAGCATTAACTGCGGGTGACCGAGCGTTCTTCTTCTCTTTTTCCTCAGCCAACATATAAAGCCCCGCTTTAACCAAGCCGTATGAATGTACCTTAGTGGCCTATAGGGGTAACGCGAATGCCAGGGTCATAGCAGGCTGATTCTGACATAACCGTCCCATGTGAAACGAGAGACCCAAGTTAGCAGCTCCTGCCAACTGAGCTGCGGCTCCGACCGCGCCACGCCGACAGCTTGAGTTGGGAGCCAATCTCTCGCTTTTGTGTCATGTGGGGTGTGACGCCACAGCGTCACGTGGGTACTACGTGGCTACCGCTGTGCTACGCCGACCGCTTGAGTTAGTAGCCCAGCTCTCACCCTAGTGTCACGTGGGGTGTTACGTCACAGCGTCACGTGGGTAAGACGTGGCTACCGCCACGCTACGCTGAAGACTCGAAACCTAGAGTAGTATTGCTTTCGCAATAATAATAACACAAGCTGAAAAATCTTCGAACATCACCAGATGAACATGACGGCACTGTACGTGGTAATAAGGGGTCTCCATATTTATCACTCTGAGTTGTGTAACATTCTCCTGCGGGAGGTGCTGGGCTGTTCGTGCTCAAACGCCGACCACAAACTAGGAATGCTCTACGTTTTTCGGTTATAAAATTGAAATGATGAAGTTGACTGCAGTTTTCGGAATCGGCGAAAAACTGTCTAAGGGGGAGCTTCCGTCGTGGAAAGCAGATCCACCCATTCGACAGGTGCGGCATAGGGTTGTTGTTGCGGCTGAAGGAAGAAGGAAAAGAAAATGCACGGGCCTACTACTGGCTCTGTAGCTGAGCCACCTCCGCTGCCTTATGCAGACAGAAAAGAAAATAAAGAACTAAAAAGGAAAGGGAAAGAAAGGTGCGCGCCTCAACAGCTGTCGTCCACCACCGAAACGGTAGCGGGAGCAATGACGGCCTACAAAAGATAAAAATTCGGTGACAGGCTAGCCCCGCCACCAGCGGCAGTGACCCACCAGTCCTAGCCAGCCCCGTAGGGCCAGGAGCAGGTGGTGGTGGTGGTGGTGAAAAACTTTATATTTGGGAGCCTTAAGGGATTACATACTAATGACGAGTCGGCTCTTGGCTGCGTGTTGTGACCGGAAGCTGGTGCTTCCCAGCGATACCCAAAGCCCAGTCCGTCAGCCGCTTTTGAACGGCCGGGTCAGAGCTGGACACCGCAGCCTCCCATCGCTCGAGGTCGGAGAGTTGCCAAGTGGCTGGAGGGTGGAATTCCGAGCATTTGATCATAATATGCTCAAAATCAGCTTTAGGTGCCCCACACAGGGTGCACTGCGGCGAGAACAGTCCTGGATGGATCAATGATAAGAAAGCAGGGGATGGGAATGTACGGGACTGAAGCTGGCGCCACGTCATCTGTTGTAGCTTAGTCATAGATTTATGAGGAGGAGGGTAGATGGTTCGTTGATCACGGTAATGGAGAGAGATTTCGTGATAGGATACCATACGCTCGCAAGCATCTCCCCAGGCAGTGGCAGTCCCTGCTCGGCTGACGTATCCTCGAGCAAAATAGTGAGCTGCTTCGTTGCCTTGGTGACCCGTGTGAGCGGGCACCCATATTAGTTGAATAGGGTGTTCGGGTGGGGAGAGGGAGGCGAGAAACCGGAAGGCTGGGGTAGAGATCCGGCCGCGGACGAAGTTCCGTACGGCGGATTTAGAATCACTAAAGATGGTTGTGGCTCGGGGGGTAGCTATGGCGAGGGCAACCGCCGCCTCCTCCGCCTCCAGGGAAGTGGAGGCAAAAGTTGTACCGGCCGCGACCAGTTGCAAAGAGTTGGAAACAGCGCTGAGGGCGAACGCTGGGCGGGAGCGGTATGAGGCAGCGTCTACGTAAACGGTCTCTGGCTGGAAGCCATAGTGCTTGCGAAGAGCTTCTGCGCGTGCCTTGCGGCGAGTGACGTGGTGCTCTGGGTGGATATTCTTTGGCAGGGGATGCACCTTAAGAATGCGGTGTATCGCAGGGGGAATTGTATGTTGTGTAGAGCAGTGACCGGGAGGTGAGAGATGGATGCGAGCAAGGATGTTCCGGCCGGTGAGGGTAGATGATAATCGCTCCAACTGGGCTGAGCGGTGGGCTTCCGTGAGCTCAGTTAGGGAGTTGTGGATACCCATGTGAAGAAGGCGTTCATTGGAAGTGTAGCGGGGTAAGTTGAGGGCGGCCTTGTACGCCTGTCGGATAAGGGCGTTAACCTTGTCTTCCTCCACCCGCGTGAGAAAAAGGTAGGGGAGCGAGTAAACAACACGGCTCAGGACAAATGCCTGTACCAGGCGTCTGAGGTCATGCTCGCGCATGCCGCGATGGCAATTGGCTATGCGGCGAATGAGGTGGATTGTTTGATGAACCATCACCGTCAGCTTAGTGATGGTTGCGGTATTCTTGCCATTGTTTTGTATCAGAATACCAAGAATCCTGATGTTGTCCCCTTCTGGTATCCGGGTGTTGACCATTGACCAAGATGGGGGGAGGAGGGCCTTTGTCTGTACGACACCTAGGAGGTCGGAGTATGAGAGGCTCCGATTTGGTAGGGGAAAAAGCCAAGCCGACATTTGCGGCAAAAAATACTACAATTCTGCTCCGGCCTGTAATGTATCTTCCATGGCGCCAATGCTACCTGTGGTGGTCCACAGTGTAATATCATCAGCGTATAAGGAGTGGGACAGGGCAGGGATTTGGTTGAGGGCGTGTGCCATGGGGATAAGGGTAATATTAAAAAGCAGTGGAGAGAGGACAGAACCCTGTGGGGTGCCAATACTACCGAGTTTGAAAGATGCAGATGAGAGCGAGCCGATGGTGATTTCTGCTGTGCGATGACTAAGAAAGGCGGATATGTACTGGTGGACACGCGAGCCGACTTGAAGCGATGAGAGAGCATCTAAAATGGCTGCGTGACGGACATTATCAAAGGCCTTTGTGAGATCTAGGGCGAGAATTGCTCGGGTGCGCTTTGCGTGGCGGGGGTGAAGGACATCTTCTGACAGTTGCAGCATAACATCCTGCGTGGAGAGATGTGGCCGGAAGCCGACCATTGTGTCAGGGAAGAGGTTGTGGTCATCTATGTGGTTCTGGAGGCGTGCCAGCACGACATGTTCAAAGAGTTTGCCAAGACAGGAAGTTAGAGATATGGGTCGGAGATTCTTGATGTCGAGTGGTTTGCTGGGTTTAGGGATAAATGTGATACGGGCGTGTGTCCACTGGGCCGGACGGGTTCCCGTGCGCCAGCATTGGTTGAAGATGTCCGTGACCGCATCGACAGACGGGTCATCCAAGTTACGAAGCATCTTATTTGTGACTCGTTCCGTCCCCGGAGCTGATGTCGTCCTGAGGCGGTGCATCGCCGCCCTGACTTCAGCTGAAGAGATTTCCTCACCAAGGGTAGGGTTGGGAGAACCGGTGTAGGAAGGGAGGGGGGTAGAGGGGGTTGTAGTGATGTACTGATCTTTTAAGGTCTGAAGGAGGGTGTCATCGTTTAGGGGAAGCTGATGAATAATGCTGGTAATATTCTTACGCTGCGTGGCCTTGGTGTGCCCAGGATCAAGGAGGTAGCGCAAAAGCGACCAGGTGTCTTTAAGGCCTATATTACCGCTCATGCGGTCACAGACCTGCCCCCACTGCTGGCGAGCGAGGTCCCTTGTATAAGCTTCAATTTCTTTCACAAGGCGGGAAATTCGCCGTTTGAGGGTGCGATTACGCTTTTGGGACAGCCAGCGTTTCTGAAGGCTGGCGTGTGCCTCCCACATGTGGAGAAGGCGACTATCCGCAGCCGAAGTGTCCTCTGGTTCCGGGATAGTGGATGTCGCCGACTCCACATCCTGTGTGAGAGAAGCCACCCAGGCCTCCAAGTCCACAATGGTGTCCGGGGCGTTTTGCCGGATGCGGCGAAATCGATCCCAATCGACCACGCAGGCCCGATTGCGTTTGGGTGGGGTGAGGGAAGAGATGGAGAGCTCAGTGCATAAAATGTAGTGATCACTGCCTAATGAGTGAGTGGTATTAGTCCAGTGGCTTTCTCGAACGCCTTTTGAGAGAGTCAAGTCTGGGCTTGTGTCGTCTGAACGCTAGATCCGATTCGGGTGGGATAGGAGGTGTCGTTGAGAATAGAAAGCCCTTCGTCCTGAACGAAGGACAAAATTGCCGTACCCTTACGGCAGTTCTTTCGGTAACCCCAGCTGGTATGGCTAGCATTGAAGTCGCCAACCACTAGTAGGGATCCTCCCGCGCTAACTGTGAGGGCTTTCTTGATTGCGCCAATGAGGGGGGCAGGAGGGCTCTTGGGAGGGCTATAGAGGTTGAGAACAAAAAGGGTGTGTGCTTTTCGTGTGCGGGGTAGGAGTTCCAGCAAGAGACCATCCACGTCATCCACCTCAAGAGGGTGTTCGACCGCGGTAAAGTTGCGGTGCACCAACGACGCTACCCTGGATTGAGGCTGGGTGGAGAGCTCATAAGTAGTATAGTCGCGGAGCTCAACCGAAACAAGCGTCTCCTGCAGCGCTATCACTGCCGGTATCTCGCTAGGGGATAGGGTAGATAAGTGAAGTTGCAGATTATTCCGCTTTGCGCGGAAACCTCTGCAGTTCCACTGCCACACGCTAATTCTGTTGGGGTGTGCCGCCAAGATGGCTGCTATCAGTAATAGCTAAAGGTATGGGTAGTACAGTGCAACCTCTGGGGAGAAGCTCACAAACTTGGGTTTGGATTTGAGAAAACGAGGCCTCTTGAGCACTTTGACGCTTCTCAATAGCCTCTAGTCGTTTTGCGGTGTTCGTCATCCATTTCTGGGTTTCGGCGCGGAAAGATTGTACCGAGCGTTCCAGGGACTGCATTGCCGTCATAAGGATGGCAGTCTGGTCTGGCACTGATGGCTCGGAAGGAACTACCCCAGTGACTATCTTGCGTTTTGCGGGAACGCCACGAGCAGGCGACGTAGCGCGCGAAGAGGACGCGGAGGGAGGAGAGTTTGAAGGAGTTTTGGAAATGGTGGGAGGTACTTGGGTTTGCGATACTATATGGGACTGCTCTCGCCTTAAAAGGAGTTGCAGCTGCCGTTTAAGCTCGGCAATTTCTTCAGACTGTGTTTTTAACTGAGCTTTAAGTTCCGCGTTCTCTCGCTCGAGCGGGGAAGACTGCGGCCTCTAGCTCACCTGTTTCGTGGATTCCTGGACTGTTTGGCCCGGGAGTGGCGGGAAGGACCTCGAGCGGCTTCTGCTGTGGCCATGGCGGGATCCCGTCTTCGAGCGGCTGCGCGACTTCGAAGACGATCGAAACCGGCTTCTTGATGGTCTAGATGACTTGAGAGTTGTCTAAGGAGGTCGAGCGTCTGAAAGCGTTATCGGCGGTGCGGATTTTTTGGAGGAGTATCCTGAGCGTTCGAAGCGCACTTTGCAGCGTTTGGTCCCCGTGAAGCGGGCTTCACCGCATAAGATGCACCTGGGCGTGCAGCCCGGCGTTTGCTTGGGTGGATGGGCAACGCCGCAGCGGGAACACAGGTCAGTCTTCTCCTCTGGACAGACGTCGGCACGGTGTCCAGGCTTCCGACAGTTGAAGCAAGCTTCAACTTTTGCCTTGAATGGGTAGCAAGAATAAAGAGTGCCGTAGAAGTTCAGTTGACGCGGTACCTCCGCGGTGTCGATGAACGTGACTAAAATTGACTTGGCCCTGTCGAGCTGCCGGGCGTCGGCGATGGTGAAGTACTTGCTCTGATTAAGGGCCACAAGGTCTTGGAAGATTGCATCTTGCGTCTGATTGTAGACGGCTTTGTAAATAATGCCTCTTAAGGCGTTGTCGGGGGCCGCGACATAAGCTTTCAGGGGGTACATCTGGTCGTTGAGGCGAAGTCCTTGCATGCGGACAAACTGTTTCATTCGAGCTTCAGAAGGTGTGCTCACCGTGAAAGAGTTGTTGTGCGGGTTGATGCGCAACTTGTCGTTGATTCTCGCTTCGTGGTAGTCGACTACTGCTTCAGCACAGATCAGAGGCAGAAGTGCACCTCCATTTATTAGGCGAAGATCCAAGCCCCCGCCCGGTCGGAAAACAACCTTGTAGTCCGATGTCGGCAACCGGGGAAGAGGAGCATGCCTATTCAGCTTCAGAGTGGAAGTCTTGCCTTTCGGCGCGGAAGCAAGGTTGTCCGAACTTGTCGAGGCTCCAGCAGACGCGGGCGCGCCGCTGTCCGAGGCTTGCTTCAGGTTGGGGTAGAGCTTGTTCCGGGCCCGCACCGCACGGGTCCAACGAGGATCGTTATGAAATTCCTCTGGTGAAATATCTTCTCCTTCTACACCAACTGCGGCATGCCTCACAGTTTGTCAAATGGCGCAGATAGTCACGTCTGCTGATTTTGCCGCGGGGAAAAGTTCTGAAACGACTGCAGTTTTTCGCCCATTACAAAAAATACAGGCAAATTCAGAGGTTAAATTATGTTATCAAAGAACGCCGACCTTGTTACCTTGTGGTTGGCGTTTGAGCCAGAATGATATAGTTTGCACATGTAAATTTGCACAGTTGTCCCTCGTAACCAGCTCTACTTTCACTCCCACCTTCCTTCCTTCCTTCCCTTACGGCGCGATTAGGTGCCCACAGAAACACGTGTGACAGATACTGCGCCTTTCCATTGTAACCACCTTCATTTTCACTCCAATCTTCCTTCCTTCCCTTACTGCATGATGCAGGTGTCCACAGAAGCAAGTGTGATAGATACTGCGTCTTTCCATTCCTGTAAACCGATTATGAAAGGCACGCTTCAGAGCTTAAGTGGAAGACGTGACAACACATGGTACACACTGCTAAGATAATAATTCATGAATAACACAAGCGCCCACACTGAACTGCAGGGTAACATGTGCAGTAACCGAGAATTCACACACTCACAGAGAAAACCATCGTATTTTGATGTAATTTGCGTATTTGCAGCTAGTTTGACAGTCCGGATCTCTAGCCGATCGTCCCTTGGCTTTCGAGGAAGGCCAGGCCCGGATCTAGCGCGGCCTCATTTTCTTTACAACTTATATCGCTATAAATTCGATTAGACACTTGCTAACTTTGGCTACAGCGTTTTTAAGTCAGTTTAAGATGTTTACGAACGTTCTTTCTTCTCGTCTGCAGCTTGTGGCATTAGTCTCTTCGCCGCGCAACGTTTATATGGGCCCACGCGCTGCCTCCCGCAACCTCCCGATAACTTAATTGCTCTCTTCATTTCTCCGACCACAAAGCTTCCTTCATGACAGTCAAGAACTGTTAGTGGAGTGTTTTTTAAATAAATATGTGTCAAAAATAAAATAGTTGTCTGTAATAGCACATACATGTTTTGCTCAAAATCTTTGCCTCAATCTATCGAAAAAGGTGAAACAGCTGACAAGCTGCGCTCAAATTTCGCATTACGAAGTAACGTAATCGTCGGCAACTTTTTTCACAACTCGGATAGATAAATACGAAACGCCATGCATGACATAGGATATAGGATGCTTAGAAAGACCGGCACCACCTGGAAACCGCGAATGGTGCGCATTTGACTTGTCAAAGGCTTCCTGCTTTATCCCCAACCTCCTTGTGTGGCTCAGTGTGGCTCTCAACTAGGTAGACGGTAAAGCTCAGTTTAAATTCGGTCGCTTCAGTTGCGTTTTTATAGGGGCGATACGCTAAGCGGCTGCGCACTGCAGACGGTCAGTACACGTTAAACAACCCCAAGTGGTCGAAATCTGTCTCCCTTGCCGCGTCCCCCGTAGCCTGAGTCACTTTGAGACTAAGCCCCGTAACCAAAGCAAAACCCGTTCAAAGGACTCTTCGAGGTCTAGCGTTTTTATGCTGGAAACCTGCGGTCGCACGTAAAGCCCTTAATCTCACCTCAGCGGGAAGCGTGGAAGCAGGTTGCATGGTGGTTCACACAGGGCAGGGCTCGCACAGCGAGAAATGTCTTCTATTCCTCCTCGTCCTTGTCTTCCTTGGCACTCGCTCTTGTTTTTACGCTCTAATTCGTTAATAATTGGTTCACAGAAAGGGAGAGGCGCAGTATCTGTCACACTTGTTTCTGTGGACACCTGAACCGCGCCGCAAGGGAAGGGAGGAAGGTGGTTTATGTTCTAGAAAGTGGCATGCCTTTTAAATTTGGGGTAAGGGGGATATTGTAAGATGCAGGTGATGAAAATGGTGTAAGCTTCCGGCGCGTGGCAAAACTTTCTTCATAATATTTCCAACCTACCATAAAAACCATTTGGCTGGGTTTTAGCACGAATTTCTACGCAGCTATGGAACATTGTCAATACGGAAGGTGGAGTACAAAGTTAATACTGAAAGAAAAGGTAAGGATTGCGAAGGTGGCCAGCAGGTGCCTCCGAGACCATAAGATCCCGGGCGACACAGGCCGATAACACGGTGCGGCACTGAGTGTCCGGGTCCTCGCTGGCCTTTATTTCATTCCATGTGTCAAAAAAGGGATCAGGTTAGTGTTCCCTAGAAGGTAAATAGGCCCAACAATCCCAAATTATATGGCTTAAGGGTGCTATTTCACCGCAGATGCGACAGGTTGTGCTAATTTCTGAATTAAGGAACTTGGAAAAACAACATAATTCTCTTAGACGTTAGAAGTTTTCTTTATGAAAATATGTTAATGAAATCAATTAGTTTCGGAAGCTTAATATTGCGTATAACTGACCGCAACAGTGATCACGAGCAATTGCCGTCGAAAGTTTAGACTTGTGAAGAAAAGAAATGCGGATTTATTTATGCCTCTACCGCTCTTTAACCCGCTGTCATCGATCTGTATATACTCAGCCAGATGCCACAAATAACGCCCTCGTTTCTTAATAAATAAAGATGTCCGTACTATGAACGGCTGCTAGTTGATACGCAACACAAATCGTGGTTGTTACTGTGTTCAGTGTTACTCGTGAGTCCCACGCAAGTGAAGGTTTTAAAAACGTGTTTGCATAATTATGCCATTTTCTCAATTATGGTTAAGAGGGATTGAAAGCCTAATAATGTCTGTGCAAACTGTTTGTGAACAGAATATTGTTACGTGGCGACAAGCAAGAGAACGGCACAACATGGTGCCATGGTGAAGGATGATTTAATGGCTGGCCTAGCGCGAGGGCTCCTCTCGCGCCACTTCCGATCATCTTCGCAACACTTCCCGGGGCCACCGAGCGATCGTCCCGATCGGTTGGTTGAAGTTGATGGTGACGGGACGGTGAGGATGCTCAAGAAAAGGTAGATGGGAATGATACGCTTGCCCCCGCGATGACGATCATCACGGTGATGCTTGGGTGACCCGCCTCCCCTGGAGCTCTTCAGCCATCCGCCACCAAAGCATCCATAGGACCGATGGCTCGAGGTCACGTCGGGTGGCCGGGTGGGGCGGAGGTTGCGTGTTCGTGTCTTTCGGTTCTTCGGGTCCATCGGGTCTTTCTTCTGATCCGGTCTCTGTTCAATTCGTGTGTGCGCCTTGTCTTCAGAGCCGGGCTGTGGACCGGACGGCGGTAGTTTACTGGTCGGGTCTGGGCGGGAAGGGCTGGGGTGAAGCTACGCGGCGATATCCCAGGGCTCTCGGTCGATGGTCCCGGCGTACTGATGGCGCTGATGATCCAAGGCGAGGATGGGGATAATGTACGCCGCCCTTCTAACCAAAATGTTACGTGGCGACAAGCAAGAGAACGGCAAAACATGGTGACATCGTTAAGGATGATTTATTGGCTGGCCCAGCGCGAGGACTCCTCTTGTGCCACTGCCTATCGTTTTCTTCGGAACAATATTTTTAGGATTTTAGCAATTTACTGGCTCTGCCATGCGGTAACGTTGGTTGGCGGCACCGTATCCGCTGTGCTAGTGCTTCTGTGCCTAGTCAAGTTTTTGCTTACACTCCACCTTCTTTTGGGGACAATATCTTACCTGAGACTTGGAACGTTGTGAGGCATCTCAAAAAAGTGAAAAATAGAATGAATGGCTTAAAAAGAACTGCATGCAGTATAAGAATGGGTCATGTTTTTTTTCTTTATTTACGGCCTTGTACCGGCATCACTAACACGTCGTTGAAAATTTCAGAAGCCAAAGTGTTCGCACCACACACATTTTAAAAATTCTTTGCTAAATCGAGCAACCACTTTTGTTTACTGCGATCGCTGGGAAACAAGGAAAACAAGACGGTATGTGATGTAGCACTTACAGGCACTAATTTCTCACCATCAGAATGTCTTTCAGATAGGTTAAAGCATAATTTGATGAAATTAAGAAGGATGTATCTTTTCAGGGTAAGTCAGAGTACAGGAATGACAGAAGTTTATTAGCTAAGCTGCTCCTTGAGCCAGCCCTCTTTTCCTTACGGTGGTAAACCACACAGAAAGAAAAGAAAACTTGAGGGGGGGAGGAGTGGGGGGTCATTCAACTACATGAAAGTGTTAAAGACTCGTACTTCTTAAAATCTGGCGTTCGCGTTGGCCGGCGTCACCGTTGCGAGCGTACATGCAAACGTGAACGTGCATGGCGTGCCTGCAGTACTTAGGGTCTGGTATCGTTCGGTGACGTACCTGGTATTTAGCATGCGACACGGCCGGACACTGATTGTTGGGTGGTTTGTTTGACGTCATGAGACCAAGTGAGACGGGCGAGTTGGCAGGATCTGCCAGCTCAAGCAGTTCCTTCGAGATGAGAATCAAACACTACGGAACCATTGCGTGCCGAGTCAGACAAGCTACTCCTATGCCACGCAGGCATGATCGCACGACAGTTTAAAACGAGGCTTTATATCGATGTGGAGGTAGTGATGGTTGGTTTGGTTTGGTTTGGCTTGTATATGATGTAACGTCCCAAAGTGACTCAGGCCGTAAGAGATGCCGTAGTGGAGAGCTCCGCAAATTTCGATCATCTGGGGTTCTTTAACGTACACAGACGCCGCACACCACATGGACGCCTCTCCGTTTCGCCTCCATCGAAACTCAGCCGCCAGCGGTCGGCATCGAACCCGAGTACACCGGCACAGTAGTCGGGAATCTTAATCACATACACCACCACGGCGGGGCTTCACATTATGTTGTAGCTTAAGACTATGCTAATAAGTATGCGTGAGGTAACAGAGGAACAATAAGGAGACTGGTAATTGAAAGCGTGCAAACGTGCATGTGCGCGAACTCGCACCCACAATTGGAGCAGCCAACAAAAACAAAGGACCTTAACGGACGCACTGGACTGAAAGGTAAAGCTTAAGTGTCCTCAACTTTTATTGCTCAACGCGTAGCTTTAGTAGTGCAGGCCGGAACAGGAAGTGATAATCGCTGTAGGCATGGGCTTTCGCAGTGTCCACGGAAAGCAAAATGGCGGCCGTTACGACGTCGCTGAAAGTTACGTTACTTAATTACCTTGTCTAGTAACATTGGTTGAAAGCTTCATACGAATAAATCCATTGCAATACACGCGCGGCATTACGCGCCCTGCTATAAACTTGGTAATAGTTTATCATTTAAACCGGTTTATTGCGAGATTAGCGTAGGTACCGTTGAAAACTATCTACTCTTTTGCTGTGCACGCTTTCCGATGGAGGCGAGAAGCTAGGAAAACGCGTGCTGTGCGATGTCGGTGCGCGGTAAAGACTGCCTGGCTATCGAGATTTCCGGAGCCCTCCACTGTAGCGTGTCTCATAGCCTGAGTCGCTTTGGGACATTAAACATCCTAAACCAAACCAAACAATTTACGAGTTTACTTGAGCGTGCCATGACTGTATATTATGGTCCTTATAGTTAGCCAACAAACTCTCATAACTAGACACCGGCAACAATCATGAAAACATGCTGCTTACATTATAGGCTAGCCAAGTGCATAAAATTCACGATGCCACCAAATCTTCGTCGACGCTGGGAGCGGTGTCTAATCAAAGCAACTTGAGACAATGCTTCAGCTAAGCTGCATTCTTTTCCTTGGCCACTGGACACTACCCCATGAAAGGTCTCGACGCCTAAGTTACACGGATCAAGTTCATCGAAACATTCTCCAGGAAGCTGCGCTGTTTGCCACTAGCGTAGTCGTTGTCGTCGGTAATGCTCCTACGGATAAATTAACAGGCGCGCCACTAACTAGAGTTGAGCCTTCCGGGCCTCCATCGGAATTTGCCCATTCAGGAAACTTCCAGAGACCAAAGATAGGAAACCCCAAAACGTGGATCATGGCCACTTCGACCAGTACACATATGGTGTTGACGAAAAATCCCGGTTTCGCCTGCAAGAAATGGGAACACAGCTTATTTAGTAACAAGTAGAAACAGTACTAAATTCGTAGACGCCGTAAATCTGAAATGTTTTTTATATGTTTTGTACGTCTTTGTAAGGATGTTACGTGAAATCCAACGTATGTTTCTCATTGCCTGAGAAACTTTCATTCCGACATGTTAGGTATTTCAATGCTGAGGTCACTGAAGCCCTACTGAACGAATATTGCGGAGGTTGAAACAGTTTCGTCGTATTCAAATTAGGTCATAATTTCCAGAGAGCAACACGAATTTCCGAATTTAGTGATGCTCTTTCCGGAATTATTGCGAAGTTGTAAAATCAGCGAAATTCCGAAACTCATTAGTCATCACATTCACTGCATACTTTTGATATTCCTTTACGGTACCACAGTGGTGCCGCGTTGACAGGACCAACCAGAACTTGCAGATAAAAGTACACAAATGTGATACTGTCGAGCTCAGATATAACGGCCGTATAATGTACATTCGATTATTACCAGTTGAGGTGGCTCTACCATGGAAATCTATTTTAGGGCCATCTCATTATAACGCCTCAGGTAAAACCAGGCTACTGTGGCTCAGTGGTAATCACACTCATACTGAGCACGAGCTCTCGGGTTCGAAACTGATCGCAGCGGCCGCGTTTCGATGGAGGTGAAAGGCAAAGGCGGGGGTGTGGCTGTAGGAAGAATGAAAAGAAAAATGCATGGGCCTGCTACTGGCTCTGTAGCTGAGCCACATCCGCTGCCTCGTGCATACATAAGAGAAAATAGAGAAGAAAGAAAAGGAAAAGGAAAAGAAAGACGCGCGCCGCAACAACAGCCATCGTCCACCACCGAAGCGGTGGCGAGTGCAATGACGGCCTACAACAGATAAAAATTCGGTGGCAGGCTAGCCCCCGCCGCAAGCGGCGGTGGTCCAGCTTTCCCAGCCCCATCAGGGGAGTACCATGCAAGGGCGGGTGTGCGCTTCGAGATGTCAGCACAGTTTAAGATCCCTAGATGGTCGAAATTACTACATAGTCCTCCACTATGGGAGCTTTTTCTCTCTTTCCGCTTTCTCTTCCCCTCCTTCCCTTCCCATACGGCGCGATTTAACTGCCCACAAAATACTGGGACCGATAATGCGTCTTTCCTCTCCTGTGAACCAGTTACTATAATTATTCCGGAATGAGTGTTTCTTCTCCTCCTTACGAACAGCAGGGTACCCGCAGTGTTCGGAAATGTCCTCGGACCACTTCTACATAGTGTGGGCGCGCCCCTCCAGCTCTGCCCTTACATCTAAACCAAATAGCACCAGGGAGGACTGGGAGGCGACCCTACTTGCCTGCTCCGACCTGAAAGCCCAAAAGGCATTGGTGAAACGAGCAATGGCGGCAGCGGAAGTCACTGGGGTCCTGTACTAGGGACTCCATCGAGTGTTTGTGAGGGAAAGGGCATTAAGCCTAACTCCAGAGCAACCTCCATGTAACTCCCTCTTTTAATAGACATTTTCACCACCACCCATCCCGTTATATAGTGGAACGAGGCGAATCTAAAAATGAACATGAAAAGTAGCATTGCAACCACATTGTAAAGACCTCATTGGTTCGAAATATCAAGCGCTACTTAAATGTTTCCATATCAATATGCAGTCACTAAATAAGAAAATTTCTTATAGGGTCATTGCTATCTTCATTTCATTTCAGCAACGGTGTTAACTGAAACTTGGCTGACTGATGATTGTGTTCACTTTGCCGTGCTATAACAGCTTCTTTATTTGCCGCAGTGGTCGTGGTGGCGGCGTGCCTTTGCTCGTCAATCCGGAACTGAAATGTGACAATCTTGCTCAATATTTTGTTTCCTGTAATGACTATGAAATGTTTGCCGTAATTACTGGCGAAATGGTTCTCTCTGTAATCTATCGACCACCCAATGGCACTATTTCAAACTTTATTAATTTTATTGACCAGTGTCTTACCTTCGAATTGAGAAAAAGATAACACTTGGAGGCGACCTGAACCTATATACATGATGTGTGACAATATTGTAAAGACGGGATTGGAAGACCAGGGTTTATTTGAGACCTGAAGCTCGGGTCTCACACCGAAGCAAATTACGCTGAGCGACGACGATGGATCTGTTCTAGTGAAAAGGATGAAGATGAAGCAGCATGCGCACCCGTGTGAAAGATGAAGCGCCATACAGTGCTCATACTATTCATACACGGTGTTTGAATGTTGTGATCAAAAGCAATAACTGCGAAAATGTCATTTCTAAACCGACTCGTGTTACTTGTGCCGCTGAAACTCTACTTATCTTTTTATTGCAAATTATGATGCTTCATGTATTGAGTCCGAAGTAGTCCTATGCGGTTTTAGTGACCACCTTGGTATGTTTATGGCGGTTCAGAAGCCTAAACGTTGTAAAATATCAAGTCTTACTCATGCTACTTACGATGTGTGTTTGAAAGAAACTTAAAATTTCTAGGTGATATTAGCAAGACAGATTTCTTTAAGCTTTCTTCTTGGAAAACTGCAGCGCTGCTTACGAATTATTGATATTGTGAAAAACGCGTCTGCCAATGCATTTTCCATATAAACCAAAAGGCGCTAGAGACGTATAAGAAAACCATGGATTACACGACATTTATTAAACGAATCGAGAAGAAAAACAAACTATACAGTAAATTCATTAAATGCAGGTATCCTGAATTGTTTGCCAAGTTCAAAGCCTAAATAATTCAGACCTGGAAAAAAAATTAATTTGCTGTTGAAGCCACCCGAGAAAGGATGATGTCATTGAAACTATAATATATGGCGATAATGTGCTCACGGGGACCGCTATGTCGAATGCTTTTAATTAACAGCTTCTTCACCGATGTAACTACCATGCCTTGTGACAATACTGATTACCCATATATCAATGATCGTATAGAACATAGCTTACTCATTCATGCTGTTTCTGAAGCTGAGGTCTTATCTACATATTTCGGACTTTCTAATAGTTCGGCCTGTGACGTAGTCGATTTCCAAATCAGGCCAATTAATTTTGTTATAGACGGTACTATCATGACCCCTACCTTATTTATTTACCTTTTGTTTTTAAATGGTATACTTCCTAATCAAATGCAGGAGACTAAAGTAGTCGCAGTTTACAAGAAAGGTGATAAGTACTCCCTAAAAAACTACAGACCGGTTTCACGCTTCCCTATCTTTTCCAAGAGCCCAGAGAAAGATTCTTCTTCCTCACTACGAAAATTCATACAAAAAAATGAACATTATAACAGGATGGCAATTTGGATTTCGTAAGAACAAATCCCCTGAGCTAGCACACATCCATGAAAAACAGTATATATTAAACATTTCTGAAAAGACGCATATCGTACTAGGAATCTTCCTAGGCTTCATAAAAGCATTTGACTCTCTAAACCAGCAATCGCTGATTCAGAAGTTGGAAATGTATGGAATTAGAAGCCTTCCACTACAATCTTTAAAATGCTACCTTTCGAACCGCGCACAATATTATTTATTATTAATGATTTTATTTTGATTTGCAATACAAAGGCAATTAAAACCGGGGAGAGAAGGCAAAAGGTATATCAACACCTGACGAAGGCCCACCCACCCCGTATGAAGACTGTTTACAGAAATAAATCTTTAAAAAACATCGCATATACGAGCATTAACCGGCTTGAGTCTAGAATAAATAATATTAAATGTCGATGCCACACGGCAGCTTATTAGGGTCTTTACCTTTAACTTGTGTATTAACGAAATAGTAAACATCAATGACCAAGCGTCGTTTTTTTTATCTATGCAGATCACACTAGTATTTTTCGCTCTTCGAATTATTGTGGTGCCGTGATTGACAAAGGGAACATTATTTTATCCCAACTAAATACCTGGACAGAACGAAATGAGTTAAAAATAATTGAAAATTGAAGCAAAGTGGTTATCTTCCGGTTAAAGTACAAACTTCTATTTACTGAGAAAATACTGCTATACTACAGAAGGTCCCTGCCACCACCGGACCGAACGCTTAATAACAAGGAGGCCGTCGCTGGGCGGCGCCTGCAAGATGGGAATTTCCCAAGTCCCGTCTGGCTTTTCCACACGCAAGTGGAGGAAACGGTGGACGATAAATGCGAAACCTGCGGAGAAAGGGGTACTCTGGATCATATAATCTGGCAATGCCTTGATTCCCCTGGCGCCAAGGAAAACATAACTAGTAGAGAAACCTGGGAACTGCTACTGCGGAGCGAGTCCCCCGCCAACCAGTAGCAAGCTGTCCGCCTGGTGGCTGAAGCAGCGAAGAAACACTGTCGCTTCGCCTGTCTTTAGTCGCAGAGGCCCCGGCCTCCGTCCCATAGGCCTGCGTGCCGGGGGCGGGGAGTAGGGGGCCTCCTACATTGGTGGAAAAATAAAGTTCTTAACAACAACAACAACGTGGCTGCGACCGCGCTACGCCGACCCCTTGAGTTGGTAGCCCCGCTCTCACCTTAATGTCACGTGGGGTGTGACGTCACAGCGTCACTTGAGTAAGACGTGCCTACCGGCCGCGCTACTCTGAAGGCTGGAAACCAAGAGTAGTATTGCTTTCGCAATAAAGGACCGTCCTCAGCATTTGTATTCTAGCTAATAACGGATGTCTACTACTAACAAGTGTAGACGCAGACGAGCAGTTCCACGCTTCTGTCAGGCTCGTTAAAAGTAGGCTCGATCGACGTTTAATCATCAACCTTCCACGTTCGTTTCAATTTTCATAAGTCGTGCATTTTGTAGAAGTCTATATAGACAAGGCGCGTCCTTTGCATGTAGCTTTGAAGCTGTACTGATAGCTGTTTTTGTTGCGACTCTAGGAAGAAAAAAAAAAGAAATGCACGGGCCTGCTACTGGCTCTGTAGTTGAGCCACCTATTGAACTTTTGCCACAACACACTCGAGCGAAAAGTGTTGTTATCTTAAATGTATACAGTCATCCGAAGTGCCATAAAAACAACTATGTACGGCTATTTACGCTTGCGAAGCGCGTAGCTAACAAGTGCCCGTTACTTATTGTTGGAGATTTTAACGCTCCACATACAGCCTGGGGTTACCCGCATGACACACCGAAAGGACGTCGCGTGTGGTTAGCCACAAACCGATCTCTCCCTTCTCACTGACCTACCTTTCCTACCCGCATCGGAACCAGTGTCTGTAGAGACACTACACCAGACCTTACTTTTGCACATCGTCTTCCTCACGCGTCTTGGTGCAATACGCAAGAGAATCTAGGAAGTGATCATTTCATCATAGAAATTCTTCTAAACATTCAGCTAGCCGGTAGGCCTCCCAGAGGTTCAACGTTCACGAAGTGGGATTCTTTTGAACATGTAGAGCAGCCCGCGCCTACGCCCCCATCAATGACATCACCGAATGGACCAAACAACTACAAATTGATGCCCAATCAATATCTTGTCCCCTACCCAAGCGACATGGTTGACCCCCGCCTCCTACATTTATGGGAGGCTAAAGGCGGCCTAGAACGACGCTGGAAACGGCAGCGTTAGAACCGGACACTTAAACACCGCCTATCCCGTCTTAACAGAGAGATAGAGACGCATGCAGCGACTCTTTCACGACAGAATTGGGAATCTCTATGCAACAAGTTAGATGGAAATATGAGTGTATCTCAGACTTGGAACCTTTTTAGGCACCTAATAGCCTCTAGTAAGACTAGGACTACCCAACGAGACAACCTCACTAGACTAACATATGCTTGCGATACACCTCCACCGGAACATCTCTGAGAACTATACGAGATCACTACTTCCCCAAGTACCCTTCTATAACACACCCCGACTATTCAGGGCCCCCTAACGACTTCCTCGACCAATTCATCACGGTATCAGAGATGCAGGCTGAACTTCAGAGGCTAAACACATCTTCAGCGCCAGGTCCAGACGGAGTACATAATAAGGCACTCTGTAATCTCGATTCCCAACCTATTGCCGCCCTTACCGAATACTTTGACGAGTGCTGGCAACGGGGAACCCTCCCGCCGCAATGGAAAGAGGCCAAAGTTGTGTTTATACCGAAACCTGGGAAACTTCTGCAAATTTCAAACCTTAGGCCAATTTCTCTCACCTCTTCTGTCGGGAAACTAATAGAGCATGTACTCCAAACCATAATTTGTCAATATCTAGAAGGCAAAAATCTCATGCCCACCTGCATGTTTGGATTTCGTCCTTGCCTTTCTACAGAGGATGTTTTCTTACTGCTGAAACATCACATTCTCGACAGTCAAACCTATGACATCAAAGCCATCCTAGGCGTGGGTCTGACCAAAGCATTTGATATTGTTACACATTCAGCAATCCTTCAGAATCTTACAAACCATGGGAGTCGGCGCCAGATTGTATAATTAAGTCCGAGACTTCCTCAACCAGCGCACAGCCACACTTACTTTTGGCAACCACTGCCTTCCGGAGATGACTCTAGGTGCACGAGGTACGCCCCAGGGCGCCGTCCTCTGCCGTATGCTATTCAACATAACATTTCTTCACCTACCCAAAAAATTAGCACAAATCGCCGACATTCATTTCAGCCTCTACGCCGACGACATCTCTGTCTGGGCTAACCGCAGCAGTCATGCCGCAATAGAGGAACACCTACAATTGGCACTAAACACCATCAACACCTATGTAAGGGAACGTGGTCTAATCTGTTCCCCTTCAAAGTCAGAACTCTTCCTCTACCGCTCCAAGCAATACTATTCAGGCAGTCCGCCTATTTCTCTCACTCTAGACATCCATTCGATCCCACTAGTATCCAAAATCCGTGTACTGAGTCTAGTTCTCCGCTCCCATGGGGCACACGGAGAAGTCATAAAGACTCTCCATACACAATGTCAACAGACTACCCTACTGATTCGCCGCATAGCCAACCGCCGGGCAGACTTAAGCGAGCGAAACACAACTCGCCTCACCCATGCTTACGTTATAAGCCGCGCCACATATGCCCTCCCATACCTCTCCCTCAAACAAAAGGAGAGAGACCGAGTGAACGCGCTCCTACGAAGTTTCACGAAAACGGCTCTACGACTTCCCCCCAGCACATCTGATGCCCGATTCCTTAAACTCGGTGTACACAACACTTTCGAGGAACTTAGAGAGGCTACATTAACGGAACAAATATCCCGCCTATCAAACTCGGCGGCTGGCCGCACTTTATTACCCACTTAAACCTTAGCCCAGTTACACACCCCATTGACGGTGTCCCCCTTTCTCCTAACCTCCAATCTAGCCTCATCATACCTCCCATCCCTAAAAACATGTACCCTGAGTGGGACCAGGGTGGCAGAATAGCCAGGGCTCACGCCCTTCACAGACAATATAGCGACGACTAAGAGGTGGTCTACGTGGACGCAGCGGAATATACGTCAGGCTCCCGTATGGTACTGGCTGCAGCCAACAATCAAGCAAAGGCGCTTACTTCCAGCTCTATAATCACCAATTCCACCACAGAGGCACGGGAGGCAGCCATTGCGCTTGCTCTCATTTCTACATCTGCCACAAACATTATCTCTGACTCCAAATCTCCGATTCTAAATTATGCCAACGGCTATGTATCCCGCACCGCTGCTCGCATATTATGCTTCTGGCAGCCCCGGCACCCCATAACCCTCATCTGGACGCCAGCACATGCTGGCCTCCCTGGCAACGAGGAGGTAAATCCCTAGCCCGAGGTCTTACTTTCCGGGCTAGAGGAATGGAACCCCCTCTACAGGCCGAGGAGCGCCTGTTCTCCTTCCGCGATATTCTCTTGTACTATCTTGACAAACGAAAGGAATATACACCCACAGCCCCCTCTCTCACCATAGCGCAGGCCTTACACTGGTGAAGCCTGCAGACTCGCACTGCTCCATACCCTACTATACAACATGCCCGATACCCCGAACAGTTTAGCTCATCATGCAGACTCGGCGGCAAACCAGGACACTTCTTACACATCCTTTTTACATGCCCCAACTTTCCTCATTCCCCATCACCGAACTTAGCAGAGTCCTACTGGGAGTCTCTCATGAAGAGCATCTCAAGTCAAGACCAACGGAAGATTATTTCTAGTGTTATGAGGAGGATTGCTCTTCAACGACTTTCTTTTGCCTTATAAGGGTGTCTCCCATGTAGTAAGGTAGCAAACCTCCTTAATAGTGTCGATGAGGCTGTCTGCCGGAACAGGTTCCGGCACCGTGAATGTAAAGCACTGCGCCTTGGACGAGCGCAGTGCCAGGGTAGGTCGTTTTATGACTCAATCCACGGCCCGGGCAGCCGCGACAGGACCGCGGCGCCAGCACCCAAGTGCCATTCAGGGGGCTTCGCCCCCAATATTTGTTTCAAATCGCAATAAAGTGTTTCTGCCACCACCACCTGCGCTGCCTCATGCGAACAAAAGAGAAAATAGAGAAGAAAGAAAAAGAAGAGGGCGCGAAAGACGCACATCGGCAACAGGTCGCAACAGCCGTCGTCCACCACCGAAGCGGTCGCGGGTGCAATGACGGCCTACAATAGACAGGGGGGTAGGGGGGGGAAGACGGTGAAGTATGGCTGTTCCTGGCCCTGCAGGGCTGGGACGTTAGGTCAACGCCGCTTGCGGCTGGGGCTAGCCAGCCACCGAATTTGTATGCACAAGAATGCTAAATTGGGCGAGTTGGTGCATTCGCATTTTAGGAAACGTAGCGCATAGAAGACAAGGACAAAAAAGAAGGAAACACACACGAGCGCTTAATCACAACTGATTTTTTATTAGAAAAGCTAACAGAATATATAGGATACAAAAAATTATCAAATACATCTAATAAAGTGGTGAAATTGACAAAAATTGACAAAAATGTGGAGAAAGGCAAGTCTGCAAAGATACACACGTGAAAAAACTACTTGACCACTGATTCTAGGTATGTAATCTCTACTTTTGTTAAGTTAATAGAAGCTTCGCTGACACACTTATCCCCTCCTTTCATGATATGATATGCCTCTATAATTTCTCGTGTACGTTGATTGCGCGATGTGCCAAGAATGATAGTTTTATCGAAAATGGGGCGGCATTTACACTTCGTGCAATGTTTAGGCAAATTATCTTGTGATGTAGGGGTTAAAGAATTTCTATGTTCGAAGAGCCGGATATTCAAACAACGGCCAGTCTGCCCTATGTAGTATTTTTTACAAGATAGAGGAATTTTGTAGATTACCTGCGTTCTGCACTGTACAAACCTAGATTTATGGTTGACATAGCAGCGATGCTCACTTTTTAACGCGTCTGCCTTTCTTCTTACCAAGGCACACACACCTGACAATTTCGGGGGGGCTGACATTACTGTGCCTACATCATAACGATGTAGGCAGGTGTGTGTGCCTTGGTAAGAAGAAAGGCAGACGCGTTAAAAAGTGAGCATCGCTGCTATGTCAACCATAAATCTAGGTTTGTACAGTGCAGAACGCAGGTAATCTACAAAATTCCTCTATCTTGTAAAAAATACTACATAGGGCAGACTGGCCGTTGTTTGAATATCCGGCTCTTCGAACATAGAAATTCTTTAACCCCTACATCACAAGATAATTTGCCTAAACATTGCACGAAGTGTAAATGCCGCCCCATTTTCGATAAAACTATCATTCTTGGCACATCGCGCAATCAACGTACACGAGAAATTATAGAGGCATATCATATCATGAAAGGAGGGGATAAGTGTGTCAGCGAAGCTTCTATTAACTTAACAAAAGTAGAGATTACATACCTAGAATCAGTGGTCAAGTAGTCTTTTCACGTGTGTATCTTTGCAGACTTGCCTTTCTCCACATTTTTGTCAATTTTTGTCAATTTCACCACTTTATTAGATGTATTTGATAATTTTTTGTATCCTATATATTCTGTTAGCTTTTTTAATAAAAAATCAGTTGTGAGTAAGCGCTCGTGTGTGTTTCCTTCTTTTTTGTCCTTGTCTTCTTTGCGCTACGTTTCCTAAAAAGACCGAATTTGTATCTGTTGTAGGCGGTCGGGCACCCTTAGGTTGAACGCTTAGGTGGTGGACGAAGGCTGTTGCGGCGCGCGTCTTTCTGTCCCTTTTTTTCTTCTCTACTTTTTCTCTTCTGTCCGCACGAGGCAGCGGAGGTGGCTCAGCTCAGCAGCCCCGCCGGGCTGGTGCAGTGGTAAGACGCCCGACTACTGTGCCGGAGTACCCGGGTTCGAACCCGACCTCGGCGGCTGCGTTTCGATGAAGGCGAAACGAACAGGCGTCCATGTGCTGTGCGATGTCAGCGCACGTTAAAGATCCCAGGTGGTCGAAATTACTCCGTAGCCCTTCCCTCCGGCTCCTCTTTCTCTCTTTCCACTTTCACTCCCACCTTCCTCCCTTCCCTTACGGTGTGGTTGAGGTGTTCGCAGAAACAAAAGTGACAAACACTGCTCCTTTTCCTTCCTGTGAAGCAATTATTGTTATTATTTTTTGTGTCGACTATCGCCGCCTCAATACTGTCACCAAGAAGGATGTTTACCCGCTCCCGCGTGTTGATGATGCCATTGACTGCCTCCATTCAGCTTCCTACTTTTCAGCTGTTGATTTACGGTCCGGATATTGGCTGATACAGATGCATCCGAAAGACAAGGAGAAGACGGCATTCGTGACTCCCGATGGGTTGTATGAATTTAACGTGATGCCTTTCGGCCTATGCAACGCTCCGGCTACGTTTGAAAGATTTATGGACACTCTTTTGCGTGGACTGAAGTGGCAAATTTGCATGTGTTACCTAGATGACGTAGTAATCTTCGGGAGGACCTTCGCCGAGCATAACAGCCGTTTAGCTGTGGTCCTTAACTGCATGGAGGAAGCGGGTCTTGTGCTGAACTCTAAGAAGTGCCGCTTCGGTGAACGACAGATCGTTGTGCTTGGGCATTTGGTTGACAAAGACGGTGTTAGGCCTGACCCACAGAAGATTGAAGCTGTCAGTTGCGTCAAAGAGCCCAAGTCTGTGAAAGAACTCAGGAGCTTCCTGGGACTTTGCTCTTACTTTCGACGCTTCATCCCTAAGTTTGCTGAAGTAGTCTACCCCCTCACATGCCTCTTGCAGAAGGATATTCCTTTCAAATGGACTCTTGAGTGTGATTCTGCGTTTCGCCAGCTCAAGTTTCTTCTTACCTCGCGGCCCATACTGCGTCATTTCAGCCCGACAGCTCCCACTGAACTCCACACTGACGCAAGTGGCATCGGCGTGGGTGCTGTGCTCATACAACGGCATGGCGGAAACCAACACGTTGTCGCTTACGCAAGTCGCACCCTTAGCAAGTCTGAACGCAACTATACCGTGACGGAGCAAGAGTGCCTTGCCGTCGTTTTTGGCGTACAGCGGTTTCGCTCGTACCTTTATGGACGTTCCTTTACAGTCATCACCGACCATCATTCGCTTTGCTGGCTGGTGAATCTACGCGACCCCTGCGGTCGGCTGGCCCGCTGGGCATTACGCCTTCAGGAGTTCAACTTTACAGTGTCTTACAAAAGTGGCCGCCAACACGCTGACGCTGACTGCCTCTCGCGGCTGCCTCTCGCAACTACCCTCTGCGATGACAACTTTGACGACTATCTTGCCGCCGTTTCCGTACAATTTCCGGATCTTGCCACTTTCCAGCGAGAACAACGAAAAGATCAAGACTTGGTATCACTTTTTGAAAAAGCTCGTGATCCGGCATCTGCGAACCCTTTCTGCATTCGCGATGGTTTGCTGTATCGAAAAAATTACTCGTCTGGCGGTGCACGCTTTCTGCTAGTCGTTCCGGCTAGCCTCTACTCCTGTGTTCTATACTCTATGCACGATGACAGATGGGCACTTGGGGCTTGCCAGGACTCTTACGCGCATTAAGGAACGTTTCTACTGGCCAAATATGCGTCGAACGACTCAGCGTTACGTGAACTCCTGTGTGCAGTGCCAGCGGTTCAAGCTCCCCACCACTTCTCCACCGGGCCACTTCATCCGGTGACACCACCGACCACACCATATGAGCAAGTGGGTATTGACCTCATAGGCCCGTTTCCCCGCTCGTCCAAAGGCAATCGCTGGGTCATCGTGTGCGTTGACCATCGCACGCGTTACTGTGAAACTGCCGCCATCCCTTCCGCCACCGCCGCTGACGTCTCGTTCTTTCTTCTTCACGCTGTCGTCCTCCGTCATGGGCCTCCTCGTGTAATTATCAGTGACCGAGGCCGCCAGTTTACGGCAGATGTTGTGGAACAGCTTCTGCGCTATTGTACTTGCCAGTTGCGTCACTCTACGTCGTACCATCCCCAGACAAATGGCCTCGTCGAACGTACAAACCGGACACTGACGAACATGCTTGCGATGTATGTTGACTAGCGGCACAAGAACTGGGTGACGTGCTTCCTTTCATTACTTACGCCTATAACACCTCGAAGCATGAGACAACTTCCTATAGTCCATTTTTCCTCCTCTACGCCCGTCCGCCTCAACGTTCTCTTGACACCATTTTGGCGTTCTCGCTCGACACTGAGCCGTCTGTTTCTAGCACCCTCTGCCGCGCTGAAGAGGCTCGTCGGGTCGCCCGATTACGCACTCTGGCCTCGCAGGACCGCTCTAAGCAGCGCTACGATCGTCGGCATCAGGATGTCTCCTATCTTCCCGGCGACTTAGTGTGGCTCTGGACACCTCTCCGCAAGCGTGGTTTGTCCCAAAAGCTGTTGTCGCACTACACAGGCCCATTTATTGTGCTCAAACGCATCAATGAGTTGAACTACGTCGTGTCTCGCCAATGTTCCCAAGGTCGCCCCTCTCGGAAAACACAGGTAGTTCATGTCGCAAGAATGAAGCGCTGCCACTCTCGCTCGGGACTCTGACTGACAGCCCAGGGGCTTCGTCTGCGAAGGGGGAAATGTTAGGCATGCGAACAGAAGAGAACAAAGTGCAAAAAGAGGCTCTCCGGGATAGAAGTGGAAGAAGAGGAAGCTCACCATCTGTTGGTTAGCACATCAGGCTAAGGCGCAGAGCCATTCTGTAAATAAACCTTAACAATATTATTATTAGTGTTATTATTAATATTATTATTTATTATCCACCCGCACAATTAATAAATGGGAGCCTGATTGCTGAATTACGAAAAAAAAGCACAGAAATAAACTAAAATCACGCAGCAGAATGAAGATTACAAGGACGCATCTATATGCGGTTCACAACAAAGAAATTATCACGTTCTTCTGTGTTTTCAGGTTAAAGCGTTTCTTTGCTCATGAATGGTGTGCTTGACTGTCCGCGCACTGCGGGCACAAAAGACAGATCCAAAGCCAATCCAACACAATCCGGATAACAAACGAACATTGACATTAGGTTACAGTGCCTAGAATACTGAAGTGTGATTACCGCCAAGCGGCTCCTATGGGAAGCACAGTGCAGCCTCATGATGCATCCGCGAGGTGGCGCTCGCCGTCGTTTACACGTCAAGCTGAACTGTAGCTGAATGCGTGGTAAGCCTATATGCTCACGTTTTCGGCGCTTTTTGTGTGAATTTTTGTGGATTCCGCACGCTGTATGTTTTGTCTGGCTTGTTAAAAACGTGTGTATGACAAGCCGGCGTCAAAGCCACTGTTTTGTGCCCGGTTGCACAACCGGGTACGCCTGAGGCTGACAAGACAGTTACATGTGACCATGGTCTGGTTATCATGTTTCAGCCTCTTTCAGGGTCATGGCATCAAATCCTTGGCGTTTTTGCTTCTAAGGGAAACGTTAAAGCACCGTTGCTCTCGAAGATTCTTTTAGAAGCTGTGCTGCTTTCTGAAAATGCCGGTCTGGAGGTTGACTACGTCACCTGTGATGGCGCGTCATGGAATCGGCCAATGTGGCGCTATTTTGGCATTCCAGCAAGCTCGAAAGCTATCAAACCATCGACAACCCATCCTTGTGGAGATGGCAGACGCCTCTTCTTCTTGTCCGACTTTCCGCGCTTAGTAAAATGTGTGCGCAATGGCTTCATCAAGGCAGGCTTCAAAACGCCAGAGGGACATGGGCCCATCAAGATAGCCCATGACCATGATAAGTGCCAAGTCACATTGAAAGCAATGACAAAAATAACTAATGTCCACTTGAGTCCTAATAGCTTTGAAAAAATGAAAGTCAATTTGGCATTCCACCTTTTTAGCAAACAAGTTTTGCATGGCTTGTTTTTGTACAAGAACAAAATTGCACATTCCTGTGACCACACCGATGCTAAAGCCAAGTTCATCACCTTCATGCATAATCTGATCGATGTAATGACATCGAGAAAGCCATCAAGCTCACTCAGGCCAAACTCGAAAAAAAGATGTCTTGAAAAAAGCCCTTGTGTATATTGATGAGTGGGAAGCAAACACAGGGCCTTCTAAGGCTGGTTTTCTATCACCTGGCACTGCGGAGGGGCTTAGAGTAACCTTGAAAGCCACTCTGGAACTCTTGACCTACCTCAATGAAAGAATTGGCTACAAATACCTTTTAACTTCAAGGCTTAGTCAAGATGCAATCGAAAAGCTTTTTGGCATAATACGCCAATTTAATGGCTGCAATGATCACCCGACATCGGCACAGTTCTTCACAGCAGTGAACTGCCTTAGCTTTTATAATCTGGTAAAAGCTCCAAGTACTGGCAATTGCGCAGGCGGAACGCTCGATGCTTTAGTTGGAACAGCTGAATTAGCAAGCCACGTCGACACCCTGCTGGACTCTGGTAAACTGGACGAAGCATCAAGAATTCTTCAGACATCTCCAACTTCATTTGCACCCGATCACATATATCCAGAGCAAACAAGTGACGCCAGACTGGTGTACTACCTAGCAGGATATGTTGCATGACGAAAGGTCCTCACAACAAAATGCCAAGATTGTTTCGATGCTCTCCTTACATCACCAGAGAACGCAGAAAAGCAACTTTCATCCTTCACAGCATTCTGTGCCCAAGGGGGACTGCTGTATCCAACACGTGAGCTGTTTGCTTTTGTTGAAGCACTGGAAGACTCTTTCACCATTTGGTTTAGCTGGAATAAGCTGCACAGAGATAGCATTACAGAGATTATGCAGCACATGCAACAACATGTTGGCTGCGATAACCACAAGGAAGCACTTACAAGCAGCGTTGTAAAGTTTTTCATCATGACACGTCTTCACTTCTACAAGAAGTCCCTGAACAAAGACCGCACTTCCACAAGGGAGAAGAAAAAACATTTGAAACTTAGCAGAACAACGTGAGGACCATGTGGAGATGTGCCTTCAGCTATGTCTTCTTGAACTTTCTCTAAATTGTGTTTTGTATGTTACTTATTTTAAACTAATGTGATGTGACATTAAAGCAATGCCAAATCACCATGAATTCTGCTATCAAGTCAATATGAATTATTGTTCAGTGTGAAAGCAATCAACAGTTCCATCAGGAATGTACAGTAGGGACCATATGTTTTCTGCTTTTATTTACATGAAACTAATGACATTATTTGGTTAAGTCAAGCACAGTGCTTATTTTACAATTAAATAATGATCAGCGCTCATAGAAACCTCTAGTTATAGTTTCACACGCATTGGACATCCACTTTAATTCGAGCCATTTCTTTAACGACAATCAGTAATCACGAATGCGACTGCTACATTCACGCAGTGCAAAAGTTTTGTAATAGAGGTGTACACTACAAGCCGATTTTTATGGCAAAACGTACGAGTGCGCGAAGGCCCTATTAAACCCCGCAACACGCGATTTTCGCATTCTGAATAGTCTTCTAAGCGACAAAATCTGATCGTGATACAGCGTCAGCGCATCGCGACTGTGCTCAGGCAGCAACTTCAGCGCAACTATCGCGGCCGCAGAGAGCAAGTTTAATCGAACGAAAGCTGATGGAAAGCGCAGCATGTATCGTCACTGCCATTGTAGCATGCAAGTGAACGAATTGCAGTCCGGATATACTATTCTATGAACCCGAAGAACCATTACAAGCTCGCGTTTCTAGCGCGAAACGCATAGCAGACCCGTAGCACTGTACCCGTAGGAAGCGACGTGTAAGCAATCGCCAGCGCCGCCTCGAGGTTGCATCGCGGAAGCACACGCGAGCGGCCGCGCCTTCAGCACACTTCCCATATTCCAGCCACTGTAATTGGGTAATCAATAATCAAAAGCCATACAAAAAATTAAAAATAAGAAACAAATCAAACTACACATTTAGCATAAAAAGTGAAAGTAAACAAAATAAAATAAAATAAGAAAAATCGGGGCTTTCGTCTTACAGTTCCTAAGCAGTGATAAATTCCTTCTTGAAGTTTTCGGATTAGTATCCCTAGCATACTGCGAGGCCATTAATTATGGAGTAACTAGGACAGCTGCTTGCACGCACGCGCAGACGACGCAATAATTTCAGCTCATATACAGTGCCAATATCGGCTGCTGTACACTAACATGAAGCTCATTGGCGTGCTTTTAACAGCGGAGTCATATGAACTGTGGTTGTCGTGACCCCTGTGGGCACCCTCACCATGTCGTAGATGCGAAGTTTGGCCATGTCGTAGGCGATGGCGTTCGGCGGAGTGCCAGCGGGTATGATGAATGAGAATGAGCAGGCAACGGTAGCCGGCATGGCCAGGTACAAAGGGTGCAGCCTCAGGGCGACAGCCTGCAACCAACGGTAAAAAAGAAAAGGAGCGATGAAACGACGGGATTCATAATTGAAACAATGCATACCACACATTTCAATAAGGAACCGTGCCGCAGCATCGATTAGCACAACCATTAAGTACTTGCAGGAACTATAGCCCACAGGCTAAGGTTCTGCTAGCCCTTCTGTTCAGTTCAGTTCAGTCGTTCAGCCGTGTCCGACTCTTCGTGACCCTATTTACCATGTCACGCCACGCTTTCCGGTCTCTCACTATCTTCCTAACATCACATAACTTCATCTGCAGTGCCTCGAGGATGCCATCTAACCATCGCGTTCGCTGCCTACCCCTTCTCCGGCGACCCTCAACCTTTCCCAACATCAAATCTTTCTCCAGCGACTCCTCTCCTCTCATCAGATGACCAAAGTAGCTGAGCTTTAACTTTAGAATTTGACCCTCCAATGAGCAGTCAGGGTTTATGGTCGACAATATTGAC
Organism: Amblyomma maculatum; assembly: GCF_055883805.1. Classification (NCBI taxonomy): domain Eukaryota; kingdom Metazoa; phylum Arthropoda; class Arachnida; order Ixodida; family Ixodidae; genus Amblyomma; species Amblyomma maculatum. The sequence goes on along the minus strand of NC_139346.1, from coordinate 214,641,053 downwards.
TGATTTGATCTTCTCGCAGTCCAAGGAACTCTCAAGAGTCTCCGCCAGCACCACAATTCAAACGCGTCAATTCTTCGGCGGTCAGCCTTTTTCACAGTTCAACTCTCGCATCCATACATCACAACTGAAAAGACCATAGCACGACTTATACGGATCTTGGTTGGCAGACTAATGTCTCTGCTCTTTACTAGGCGGTCAAGGCTAACCATTGCTCTCTTTCCCAGAAGCAGGCGTCTCCTAATTTCATGGCTGCAGTCTCCTTCCGAGGTAATCTTCGAGCCCAAGAAGAGAAAATCTGTCACAGCTTCTACTTCTTGTCCCTTGATGCTCCAGGACTTGATAGGGAAAGACGCCATGATCTTTGTCTTTTTAATGTTCAGTTTAAGCCCAAACTTCTCACTCTCTTCTTGTACGCGCATCAGAAGTCTCTTGAGTTCCGCTTCACTTTCTGCCATTAAAGTGGTATCATCCGCATGTCTAAGGTTGTTGATACGTTTTCCAGCAATCCTCACTCCAGCTGAAGACTCGTCCAGACCGGCCTTCCTCATGATTCACTCAGCATATAGATTAAATAGGCAGGGCGACAGTATGCAGCCTTGCCTCACTCCTTCCTCAATCGGAAACCAATCAGTAAGACCATGCCCAGTTCTGACTGTGGCCTCTTGCCCTTCGTACAGGTTCCTTAAGAGACAGATGAGGTGAATTGGAACTTCCATCTCTTGGAGAGCTTGCCACAATCTGCTGTGATCTACGCAGTCAAACGCTTTCGCCTAATCAATAAAGCAGAAGTAGATGGGTTTCTGGAACTCTCTTGCTTTTTCCATAATCCAGCGAAGGTTGGCAACTTGGTCTCTAGTTCCTCTGCCCTTGCGAAACCCAGCTTGCACGTCCGGAAGCTCCCGATCCGCATACTGCTGCAGCCTACCTTGGAGGATTTTCAACATCACCTTGCTAGCATGCGAAATAAGCGCGATCGTGCGGTAGTTGGAACAATCTTTGGCACTGCCTTTCTTTGGAATGGGGATGTAAACTGACCTCCTCCAATCCTGTGACCACTGCAGGGTTGTCCAAATCTTCTGACATAATGTATGCAGAATGTTAACAGCGTCATGGTTGAGGTTTTGAAGCAACTCAGCTGGAATGCCATCAATTCCGCTAGCTTTGTTCTTAGCAAGCCTGGCTAAGGCCCATTCAACTTCACTCTTCAGGATGCCCGGCTCGAGATCAGTGATCACAACCGTCTTATGTTGGGTCTGCACATTCGGGTCCTTCTTGTACAGTTCTTCTGTGTATTCCTGCCACCTCTTCTTTATCTCTGCGGCTTCAGTGAGGTCCTTGCCTCGTTTGTCCTTTATCACGCCCAGCTTAGCACAGAAGCTTCCTTTGATATCTTTTATTGTCTTATACAGAGCTCTTGTGTTCCTTAATTGGCTGTTGTCCTCAACTGCTTGGCACTGTATGTTCAGGAAGGCATTCTTATCTCTCCTTGCTATTTTCTGAAAATCCGCATTGAGAACCTTGTATCTTTCTCTTTCCCCCATAACTTTTGCCATCCTCCTTTCCTCAGCTATTTGCAATGCCTCTTCAGATAACCAGTTTGCTTTCTTGCATTTCTTTTGCTTTGGAACTACCTTAGTAGCAACTTCTTGTATTATATCACGAACATCAGTCCACATCTCTTCGGGCTCTTTGTCTTCTAGATCTAATTCTTGAAATCGATTCCTCACTTCCACAGCATATTCTAATGGAACTTGATCCAGATTATACCTGAAAGGCCTTCTAGTTTTCTGCGTTTTCCTCTCCGCTAGCCCTTAGGAAACATTAAACATGACCCCCACTTAATCTGACCTCAACGTTCAACAGAAGAAGTTTGCAAAGCGAAAGGCTTACAAGTGGGCCTTTAAGCATAGCTTGAAGATACTTATATGAGCGGAAGCTCTGTACAGCGGGGTTTTGCATTTTTAGCAAGGCTCACGTTTTGACTGTTTTAATTAAATGGACACACAGGCTTCATCTTATGAGTAAACGCGATAGCGCCTTTAGTCATGGCCAGACTCGAGCGGTGGCGGCGCCCGCTTTCGTAAGCACGCCGCTGCCACCGCCGCTAGAGTGAAGGCGTGGTTTAGTCACGATAGCATTAATGATAACGCGCCGGAATATGAGCCCCGCACGTCGGAAGGCGTCCCACGTGTTACTGGGGATAAACAAAGGGCGATTCCTAGTAGCTCCAGGACGAATGAAGCGGCTGGGCTAAAGCCAAAAGGACGCCCAGTTGTGGGAAGCGACCGGAAAGTCCGATGTTGCAAGGAGATATATCACATAGCAACATGGAATGTAAGATCTATGACGCAAGGTAAACTGGATGTCGTCAAGCGAGAAATGGACAGATTGAACATTGATATCTTGGGTATCAGCGAGCTCAAGTGGACCGGAACGGGAGAATTTAATTCCGGCGACCATTATGTCTCTTATTGTGGGCACGAATCCAGGAGAAAGGATGGGGTCGATCTCATAGTGAACAGAAGAATGGGCAAAGCAGTGCTAGGGTACAACCCCAAAAGCGACCGAATGATTTCACTTCGGATCCAAGGTCACCCTTTCAACATAACAGTTATACAAGTCTATGCACCAACCACTACTGCTGAAGGAGCTGACATTGAGAGGTTTTATGCGGACCGGCAATGCCTTTTAGACCAGACTCCATCATCAGACGTCCTATTTCTCATAGGAGACTGAAATGCTAAGGTGAGGAGTGAAGAAATATGAGGAATTACAGGCAAGTTCGGTCTTGGTGAGCCGAATGAAGCTGGGCAGATGCTAATAGAGTTTTGTCAAGAATACAACCTGACCATAGCGAATACTTATTTTCAACAGCACAAGAGGCGCCTGTACACATGGACTTCACAGGACGGTCTGTACAGGAATCAGATTGATTATATTCTTTGCCGGCAGAGATGGAGAAGCGCTATACAAGCAGTAAAACCAAGGACTGGGGCCGAGTGTGGCACCGATCATGAGCTTCTTGTTGCCAAATTTAAGCTTCGATTGAGGAAAACGCAGAAAACTAGAAGGCTTTTCAGGTGTGATTTAGATCAAATTACATCATAAGATGCTGTGGAAGTGAAGAATCGATTTCAAGAACTAGATCTAGAAGACAGAGAGCCTGAAGAGATGTGGACTGATGCTCGTGGTACAATACAAGAAGTTGCTACTAAGGTAGTTCCAAAGTAAACGAAATGCAAGAAAGAAAACTGGTTATTAGAAGATGCTTTGCAACTAGCTGAGGAAATGAGGATGGCATAAGTTATGGGGGAAAAAGAAAGTTACAAGGTTCTCAATGCGGATTTTCAGAAATAAGCAAAGAGAGATAAGAATGCCTTCCTGAACATACAGTGCCAAGAAGTTGAGGACAACAGCCAATGGAGGAACACAAGAGTTCTGTATAAGACAATCAAAGATATCAAAGGAAGCTTCTGTGCTAAGATGGGCGTCATAAAGGACAAATGAGGCAGGAACCTCACTGAAGCCTCAGAGATAAAGAAGAGGTGGCAGGAATACACAGAAGAACTGTACAAGAAGGACCCGGATGTGTGAACCCATCATAAGATGGTTGTGATTACTGATCTCGAGCTGGCCATCCTGAAGAGCGAAGTTGAATGTTCCTTAACCAGCCTTGCTAAGAACAAAGCTTGCGGAATTAATAGCATTCCAGCTCAGTTGCTTCAATACCTCAAGCATGACGTTGTAAACGTTCTGTATACGTTATGTCAGCAAATTTGGACAACCCTGCAGTGGCCACAGGATTGGAGGAGGTCAGTTTACATCCCCATTTCAAAGAAAGGCGCTGCCAAAGTTTGTTCCAACTGCAGCACGATCGCTCTTATTTCGCATGCTAGCAAGGTGATGTTGAAAATCCTCCAAGGTATGCTGCAGCAGTATGTGGATCGGAAGCTTCCGGACGTGCAAGCTGGGGTTCGCAAGGGCAGAAGAACTAGAGACCAGATTGCACATCTTCGCTGTATCATGGAAAGAGCAAGAGAGTTACAGAAACCCATCTACTTCTGCTTTATTGATTACGCGAAAGCGTTTGACAGCGTAGATCACAGCAGATTGTGGCAAGCTCTCCAAGAGATGGGAGTTCCAATTCACCTCATCTGTCTCCTCAGGAACCTGTATGAAGGGCAAGAGGCCACAGTCACAACTGGGCATGGTCTTACTGATTGGTTTCCGATTGAGAAAGGAGTGAGGCAAGGCTGCATACTGTCGCCCTGCCTATTTAACCTATATGCAGAGTGCATCATGAGGAAGGCCGGTCTGGACGAGTCTTCAGCTGGAGTGAAGATTGCTGGAAAACGTATCAACAACCTTAGATGTGCGGAACCGCTTTAATTGCAGAATGTGAAGTGGAACTCAAGAGACCTCTGATGCGCGTACAAGAAGAGAGTGAGAAGTTTGGGCTTAAACTGAACATTAAAAAGACAAAGATCATGGCGTCTTGCCCTATCAAGTCCTGGAGCATGATGGGACAAGAAAAAAGAAGCTGTGAGAGATTTTCTCTTCTTGGGCTTCAAGATTACCCCGGAAGGAGACTGCAGCCATGAAATTAGGAGACGCCTGTGTTAACGCCAGCTCTCAAAAACGAGGACGCCCAGCTGAACGGCCGCTCTGCGAGCCAGGAGTAAAGAACGGGACGGGCGGGGCGGGCAGGGTCTGCCGCTGTAACCCGAGGCCCCGAGGCGTCCACAAGAGCAGAGAGAGAGGCAGGCAGAGGGTGAGGAGGACGCGCTCCCGCGCGCCGGGGGAGCGGGGACCAGGAGAGGAAAACAGACGGGGTGCCGGACACGGACGAGGAAAGATCACCGTTGTCGTACAATCGTGTAATCAAGAAATTTAATAAACGCAGTTTAATTGGATATACTCCATCCTTCTTTTTTAACAAAAAATCAGAAGTGGGATAGGCAACGTGCGCCCGAACTGTCAAACCCCACCATGCCAGTCACTCGCAACGGAGCATCGTCGACGAACGAAGATGGCGGACGACCGGGCAGCGATGGCGGGAACGACGACTCAGGCCAAGGCGCAGACGACACGGTAACCAGCGGCAACTTACCTCAGGTACCCCACTCAGCGATCAACGTGGCAGAAATCCTGCAAGCCAGCGTTCAGGCAGCAGTGAGAGAAGCTATCAACGGAATCGCCTTGTTTCAGACGCAGCAAGCAGCGGCTACACCCATCATCGGCGCGGCAGAGACTGCTCGGTTGGTGCCTTCGTTCGATCCGGTGTCTTCCAGCTCCCCAACGGCAGACGCGTGGATACGGCGCGTAGACGACTTGGCACAAGTTTACCATTGGTCCGACCGGCTGACATCTGGCAATGCACTGTCAAGGTTGGAAGGTCCTGCGAAGATATGGTATGACTCCCTCTCCTCCGTCAACAAAACCTGGCCGGAATGGAAAGAAGCAATCAGGCGCGCCTTCCCCATGACAGCGGGATCGCAACGACTCCATAGGGAGATGGAGGAAAGACGACAAAAGCGAGGTGAGCCCATCGAGTGCTACTATTATGACAAGCTATCGAAAGCTCGCCGTTGCGCCCTCGCAGATGAAGCGTGCATTGAATACCTCATTACGGGGCTCTACGACGAGGAGGTAATCAGAGCAGTGAGCGTACGCACGTACGAGTCACCGGAGGATCTCCTTCACTGCCTGAAACGCCTCGAAGAAAGGCTAGGAAACATCGCCTCTAAATGTTCGAAGTCGGGTGGCCTCCCGAGTGCGCGCTCCTCCGCCATTTCCAACGGCCACACAAACAAAATCGGCGAAGCTCCGGCGGTGACCTTGAACACCAGCCGCGGCCTCAGGGACGCTTCTCCGAGGGCGAGGAGGAAGCCGCCATGGAACGAGAGAGGAGAACCTCTCTGCTTCAACTGCAGCGAGTACGGCCATGTGTCTCTCAACTGCCCCGCACCGCCGCGGAGGGCGAGATGCAGAGCTTGTGGGCAAGTGGGTCACGAAGAAAATGACTGCAGGGCAAAGACACAGAGAGGAGAGCGCGTCGCTCAAAACGTCGTGGGATTCGACCTCCGAGCCGCTGAAAAGGCGAACGAAAAGTATTTTATGATGGCAAAAGCAAACGGCTCCGACATAAGATCATACGTCGATCTCGGCAGCCAATGCGTAACTCTGCGGAAAGAGGATGCAGACCGAATTGGAATCGCTTACTCGAAGTTGACTAAGCCGTTCACCATCGGGGGTTACGGATCAGGGCATGTGACACCGTGTGGAGAAGCGCACATCACTCTGACGGTCGACCAAGCTACAGCGGACGTTCCTGTGCTGGTTGTTCCCGACGCGTCACAGACCATACCCCTACTTGTGGGTCAGCCTTTCACCGAGCAACCACACGTCACGGTTGTGAGGCGGAAGAATACCGTGCGGATATTTGAGGAACACGATAACGTGGACGACGGTGACGACAACCTTCAGTCGATTGAAATACCAGAGCTCCCAGAACGACCCGTATGCCTTTGGGCGAAGGAAACAACGGTGGTGCCCCCACAATACGTTGGTTTCGTTAAAATCCACGCCACAGGCAGCGCACCATGCTCGGATGTGTTCGTTGACGTCCAGCTCAGGTGCCAAGAGGGTCGGGAGCATTGCATACCACGCTGTGTCCTCAGCGTTGACGGGGACAATGAAACATGCGTCCCGATCATGAATATTTCCAATCATGATCTGACGATCAAAGAGAACGAGCGGATCGCACGAGCGGAAATTTGCTACTCGGACGACACGCCACTGCGAGAGTGTGACTCGGAAACCAGTGTTACTCGGCCTTTAATGATGCCGAGCGAGGATATCAAGACAGGTCCAGGTGTTACTCCTCAAGAGCGAGAAAAACTCGAAAAGCTTCTTTGTGAATATCGGGACTGCTTCGCAAACACCGTTTCAGAGATTGGCTGCACGAATGCTGCTGAAATGAACATTGAATTGACGTCACCGGAGCCAGTGAAATTTCGTCCCTACCGACTCTCCTACGCCGAACGAGCACAAACAAAGGAAATGATCGAAGAGCTAAAACAAGCTGGCATTGTTGTCGACTCCAAATCGGATTATGCAAGTCCTATCCTGCTGGTGCGAAAAAAGACAGGGGAGCAACGACTTTGTGTGGACTACCGAGCCCTCAACCGTGTCACAAAAAAGGATCGGTATCCGCTACCGCTAATTGATGATCAACTCGACCGACTAAGAGGAAAATGCTTCTTCACGAGCCTAGACCTCGCGTCAGGCTACTACCAAATCCCGATGACCGAAGAATCGAAACACAAGACTGCGTTCGTTACTCCAGACGGCCATTATGAATTTGTGCGAATGCCATTTGGCTTGGCCAACGCACCGGCAGTGTTCCAGAGAATGATCAACGCTGTACTCGGTCCCCTGCGATACACCGTGGCTCTCGCCTACATGGACGACATTCTGCTACCCACAACAACCGTGGAAGAGGGACTGGACCACCTACGGGTGCTATTGGATGTCCTCCGGGGAGCGGGATTGACTCTCCGTTTAGGCAAGTGCCGTTTCTTCTACGAGAGAGTCGACTACCTTGGCTATGATATTTCGGCCAGAGGGGTACGACCCGGAAGTTTAAAGATCCAGAGCGTCGCTGACTTCCCGGAACCCGCCAATGTACATCAGGTGCGTCAGTTTTTGGGTCTTGCAAGCTACTTTAGAAGATTTGTAAAGGGATTCGCCAGCATTGCTAAGCCTCTAACGCAGCTGACATCGAAAGATGCAGCTTGGAAATGGACCTCAGAGCACGATGCTGCGTTCAGTGAATTAAAAGTTAGGTTGACGGAAAGACCAGTTTTGGCGCATTTCTCGTTCAACGCAAGAACAGAGGTGCACACGGATGCCAGCAAAGATGGCCTAGGGGCAATTCTTTTGCAAGAGCAAGCGGATGGGCAGCTTCACCCTGTTGCGTACGCAAGCCGCCGAACAACTGACTACGAGGAGAGATACCACTCGTACGAACTCGAAGCGCTGGCTGTTGTTTGGGCGTTAGAGAAGTTTCGAGTGTACCTAATCGGGATGAATTTCAAAGTGGTAACCGACTGCAACTCAGTACGCGCAACGATGAGCAAAAGGAATCTCCTTCCCCGTATAGGCCGATGGTGGTTGCGGATGCAAGAGTTCGACTTTGACATGGAATATCGAAAAGGGACGGCAATGACACATGTTGACGCACTAAGCCGTTCAGCATGCGACCCTCCCGAAGAGACCGACATCGTTCCTGGCCTTCAAGTCCTCGCGACATGCGTAGAGATAGAGGACATCCTCACCGTTGCCCAGATTAACGATCCAAAGGTGCAAGCGTTGAAGGAAAGGATAGAAAAAAAAGAAGACCTCTCCAAAGAAGACAAGCGCGTCAAAAGGGATTACCGGCTGCGTAACGGCATCGTGTTCAAGAAAAACCAAGACACTGACTCGGAGGAAAAGCTACTCTGGGTAGTGCCGAGTCAACTACGCTGGAGAATCGTGAAGTCATGCCACGACGACATTGGCCATTTTGGTGTGGAAAAAACTTTGACCAAATTAAAAGAAAGGTATTGGTTTCCAAGCATGAAGCGTTACGTCAGAAGGTATATCGCTTCCTGCATCGAATGTCTCTTCCACAAGACTCCATCTGGAAAGAGACCAGGCAAGCTCCACAGCATCGACAAGGGCAATAAGCCATTTCAGGCAATACATATTGACCACCTCGGCCCATTTATAAGAAGCAAGTCCGGAAACGCCTACATAATCGTAGTCGTCGATGCCTTCACAAAGTTCGTAATGTTGCGTGCAGTCCGCAACACATCAGCTGCACCAGCGGCGCAGTTTCTACATGATGTGTCAGGAATCTTTGGCCCACCAGCAATGGTGATCACAGATCGAGGGACAGCTTTCACAAGTGCCAAGTTCAGAGCGGCATGCGACTCTTACAAAATCAGGCACGTCAAAAACGCAACCGCCACACCACGGGCTAACGGACAAGTCGAAAGATACAATCGCATGATAACCCCAGCTGTGGCGAGCATGACGGAAGATGAGAACGGAAGAGATTGGGATGCGGTGTTGCCTCGGGTGATGTGGGGCATCAACAATACGCTTCACCGAGCTACCAAAACTACGCCGTTCGGACTGCTCTTCAGCTTCAGGCCACGGGGCATTAAAGGCGACAGCGTGGAAGATGCCCTCGAAGAAGAATTTGACAATGAAATGGAAGCCAGACGAGCCTCAGCGGCTCAAAATATTCGAGAGGACCAGCGTAAGCAACAGGAGCGGTACAACAAGAGGCGGACGGAGGCGCCGACGTACACTCCCGGAGATGTTGTACTGGTGGAACGAGAGCCGGTAGCAAGCGGAGAATCGAGGAAATTGAAAGCAAAATACAAAGGACCGTACATAGTGCGAGAAAGGCTGCCAAACGACCGCTACCGCATTGAGAACATGCCTCAGGTTCGGCCGAGGCGAAGAGCATACAGCAGTATTGCGCCTGTTGACAAACTGAAGCTTTGGGACAGAGAATTCAAGGAGACGAGCTCAGAAGAATCTGACTGCGAGAACGATTCCGACCGAGACGGTCGGTCTGACAGGATGGCCGAATGTTAACGCCAGCTCTCAAAAACGAGGACGCCCAGCTGAACGGCCGCTCTGCGAGCCAGGCGTAAAGAACGGGACGGGCGGGGCGGGCAGCGTATATCCGATCCCAACAAACGGATGCGGCGCGAGGGGGAAAACGAAGATGGAGAGGGAGAAGAGGCCGTCGGCTGGCTGTTACGAGCTGCGGCCGGCACCCCCATTCAACGCTAGCGACCCGTGGGCCTCGGCCAACACCCTCTCGGCGCCCGTGTTGTGGTGGCAGCAGTAGCAGTGCGCGATACGCGTTGTTGCGTGGATGTGTGTGCGCGCTCTTGTGCTATACTTGTGCCGCGAGTTTTCTCCAAAGACCGCATGAGGCTAGTCATCTTGTCTTGCCCCGGATGAACTAAATGCGATTTGTGCATTGATTCAATCGCTGGCGCAAGGCCGCTCCACGAAGCCCTTCGTGGCTGCGACGCAGGTTTGTTACATACCGCTTACATGCAAATCGGCCCCGAAATGCGATCTATTTTATGAGGTAACCCAAGCCTTGTATTTCGGCAAGATCCCCACTAAGGTACGACTGTATTACTTACGCCCTCCGGTGAAGAAAAGACCTGCATTTAAAAAAAAGCAAACCGTCCGCAGCTGTGCTTTCTGAACGCCTCTACTGCGTGCAGACACGTTCCGCCGTGCATGCAGTGAGAGTGATTTGTGCATTTCGCAAGGCGACAATGAAATGAAAGTGCGGAGACCAAAAGCACTTGGCTGCTTTCGGGATGACGTGTTTTGTTCTACTGACAGTAATGTGCGGCTTCTGCAAGCTCTAAATGAAACAGCTGTGATTGAAGTTTGGTTATGTGTGAAGCACGAAGTTTGTTACTCGTCCGCTTTCATGAATGACATGCACGCCCTTTTTTATTTGATCTTGGAAACCAATTCCAAAATTTGGAGATCGCCCGCACTATCATCAGAGGAAGTGACCTTTACAGTATGAAACATTGTTTTTGTATGCTACTTTTTCGATAAATGACAGCAATGTGGCACTTTTCAGAACAATCTTGTTTGCGTTATGCCCCGTCGCCATCTGCTGCCTCTGACTGCACTCGCGAGTTTTGTTTCGTTAATTTGCATAGTTACTAAACAGCGTTTTGTTGCTCTTTTGGTGTGGTATAAGGGGTTCAACTTCTAAAAGCAAGTTTCTTTTTTTTTTTTTGCAAAGTAAGTGATGACAATTTGTTGCTACAATATATTAATCCATTTCTCTCCGCCACCAGCCCAAAGTGCCATGTCCGGTGAAGGTATATGTCTATACTGATCAGTTAAGCGAGACAGAATGCATGAAACAAAGTCAGTGACTGTTTTCACATAGAGGAATAGAGAAGAAGTAATTCATTTGTAGCCAATGTGCATGAAGCAAAAAAGGTACTATCATTGGCATGTTTTAACCTTTGCAGCATATCTGCGCTCTTGCTGCCCATGCAGCCACTAGTTGCTACTGTTACGATATGGACAAACTGTCCCGATGAACTAGAATTCTGGCGGGGATTGTCCACAATCACTATAATATTTGACCCCGCCGGGGTGGCGCAGTGGTTACGGCGCTCGACTACTGTTCCCAAGGACGCGGGATCGAATCCCGGCCTCGGCGGCAGCTTTTCGATGAAGGCGAAAAGCAAGGCGCCCGTGTGCTGTGCGATGTCAGTGCACGTTAAAGAACCCCAGGTGGTCGAAATTTCCGGAGTCCTCCACTACGGCGTCTCTCATAGCCTGAGTCGCTTTGGGACGTTAAACCCCACAAACCAACCAACCAACCAACCAACTATAATATTTGGCTTCTGCTGTGCCTTGGTTGTATAGTCCTTCCCCCTAGCAATAGCAACACACTTTCACCACTAGTACATCAAGTGAAAGTTGCTGGTTTGCATCATGCACATTGCAGCAGCAACCTTGTGCCACTCTTAGGATAAATTAAATTTGAAGGGAATAAACACTGCATGTGATGAATAAGACACCAGTGGAGTGCACATCAATAGAGTGCCCAGATGTACAGGCGCCCAAATCTTTAACTGGCGTGCGCGAGCGGCGACTTTTCTGTGCGTCAGCGCCCTATGACAGAGCGAAGTTGGAAACAGGATGAGGCTAAGCGCATGCTCACAAAGCACGCTCAGCTGGACGCGTCGTCTGCCAGGCTGTTCCGTCCAGCTGAGCGTGCTTTGTGAGCATGCGCTTAGCCTCATCCTGTTTCCAACTTCGCTCCGTCATAGGGCGCTGACGCACAGAAAAGTCGCCGCTCGCGCACGCCAGTTAAAGATTTGGGCGCCTCTACCATTCACAGTAGCATACTGCACCAGTTAAAACTGTCAAAAAGTGTGAGAAGCTCATAGCCAACTTTATTATAAGCGGAACATATTTCAGCTCCATCATGTAATGAGTTGCAAGACGAGAAGCGAAACTTTTCCATAGACGTATCATCAATAGTGGTATTTAGTTAGAAATGTTGCAGTAAGGTGTTCACTTGGCACAAATGGTCTGAGGCTAAGGTTGATGGAAACTGCCTAGCCGGTGTCATCGTCCAGAAGAGCCAGACTTTTTCCATGGCCACAGTGGAAAATGTGAAGTGCTTCCGAGCTTCTCCTTTCCTACTTTTTTTACCCTCCGTCTTTGTTTATACATAACTTATTTTTCATTTTCAATTCAGTTTCATTGCTTCATTAACATAAACTTGTATTTTTCACATTGAGAAAAACATCCATGAGCAATTTCATTGCTTTAAAATATGGACCTCTGTTAAGAACTTATTCCTGCTTCATTTCTTCACATGCACCAAGCAAAAACCATTAAGCTCTGGTGTCGTAATTTCTGGATGCATGAACAATACTGCCCTACACTGTCACTATCTGCAAAAAAATCTGTTATTGTGTCCTGTAAAGCTGGAAAAAAGGTACAAAAATCTTGTGATGCTCAAGTTGGCAGACAATCCCTGCATATTGTCAATTTCAGTCGTACTCCATGTCTGTCATCTTAAAGTAGAAGGGTATGAAAAGTGAACCAGATATGATTAACGCAGCCTTTTCAATATATTTTGTTCTCAGTGACTTATGAATACACAGCATTCTAAATATATTTTCTGTCACATATGGCCCCTATAGCCAACATGATTAAATGGTTTAGAAGAATGTCAGTTTGGGCTAAATAGTGCATACTGTTCGAGACTGAAAATAATAGTGCTAAGAAGTGACACAAGAGAGAATGACGCAGGACGAGCGCTAAATTCATCTGACCTTTATTCACTGCCAAGGCAGCAAATATATAGAAATTTTAAGGCATGCGCATGAACAACAACACGACGCATTAAACAAACCGTTCAAGATATGTCATCTCGGTCTTGAAAAGGTGAACCGATGTACCACTCACACGCCTTCCCTCTCTTTCTTATGTGAAACGCCTCCAAGACCTAGCGTGCCTTCAAATCTCTACTTCTGCCCAGAATCTTTATGTCATGAAGCCGTGGTTCACATATCTTTCAGTGCACGCATATTTTTTCCCCCGGTGCATGTTTTGCTGCTCGGTTGCACAATGCTGTGAAAGATGTGCACCTCCTGGTTCTTTTTGTGATAGTACATGCTCAGCTGCACGGTCATTCACACGGCGCCTCGATTCGCCCACATAGGCTTTTCCGCAGGCCAGTGGTATCTCATATACTACTCCTATGCAGCACTTCACATACTGCTTGCCATGTTTTTTGCTGCAAGCGCCCTCCTTTTCATTGCTCGCAATGCACGCGCATAATTGTGCAAGCTTTCGTGGAACCTTTTTCACATTGTGCGGAACCCTGTGAACATAAGGTACCACTTCTGGTTTCACGCTTGACTTTCTTGTCTCGCACGACTTTTTGAACATTACACGTTTGGTTTTCCTTAGGAAGGCTTCAGCATCACCAGTGATTACCGAGCTTGGGAACCCCGCCATAGCAAATCAATCCACTTGCTTTTCAAAGCTCGCCTGCATAGTATGTTCACACGACTTCACAAGAGCAGACCCAAGGCAGAGGTTAGCAATAGCGCGTTTCACAGTCTTTGAATGAACCGAGGAATAAGGCAGCAGCTCCTTCCGTGCTCGAGGCGAGTATTGCCAACACACATGATGCTCGCCCAAGGTAATACTTAAATCTATACTTAAACTGAAAATATCCTCACAAAGGGAGTTCACGGGTAAAACACAATCCCTGCCCCTCTTCTTGAAAGTTGGCTAAAACTGGGCTTACAGCATCTGTGTAGGTCAAATCTTTCTGTTCTTTAATAACTATTAGAAAATCATCAACATACCTGAAAACGTTTAGTACTTCCTTCTCAGTCAAACTGAGTTCTGGGGTGCGGTCATTAAAGGCTAAAAAAATGTTAGCACTGGGGCTACGCAGGATCTCATGCAAATCCTTCGTCTTTGTCGGTAAAAGCTGTTATCAAAAGATACAAACGTCACACTGAGATGAAATTATAGCAGCTTCATAAAATTACTAATTGACACACCTGAGGAGTTCTGAAATCAACTGTGCCGCTACTCTCTATGGCATCCCTTACAGAAGTGAACAAGGAAGGCATCGTGGGGCTGTCACATGAATATGCATTCATGCACTTTGAACTCGGGTGACTACAGTTTCTGGACCAAAAAGGTACATTTAACCTAGCAGCAATGAACAATTGTCAGTATCCTTCCTTTAACTGTGCTTTGTAGGCCATATTTGTTAGCAGCTTCCTAGCACCCTCTACAGACAAAAGCTTGTGGATGTGTGTTATCAAACAGCCTGGTAGGTACCATAGGTTTTGATGGAACCAATAAGCTTGAAATGGTTGTGAAAATGTTATGAACTCTGGGGACTATGGTTTCTGGGCCAAAAAGGTACATTTAACCTAGCAGCAACAAACAATTGTCAGCATCCTTCATTGAACTGTGCTTTGTAGGCCATATCCTACCTGCAACTCAAGTCTGAAGAGGTCTGTACCCACATTATGGCAGTTGTCCAGCTGTCCCCTTTCTTAGCAACCGAACTCGTGTTCATTCATGCTGCATATACATTTAGTATGTTTCCTTTTTGTTGTGGCATGAAAGGATTGGATAACCACAATATTTAAGATGACTACTGGCAGAGCACTCCAGTATTAAATTTAACAAGGACTTTATGACGTCTTAAATTACACAGCAGAAGTCAAACTGATTGAAGCACTATTGATTTTCTAATGTACCGGTGAAAAACGCAAGAACACACAATTTCAACAAAGACAGGCAATTTCCTTCAATTTGTTTACTGCACGGCAATGACATCTGAACAGCACGCACGAGCTGTTATAATTTGGTTAAAAAAAAAAGTTGCATGCATCTGCTCTGGTGTATGTATGTAGGGTATGCTGTATTGCTATTTCTAAAGAAAAAAACACTTTGACCAAAATGTGGCTTCCCTGGCTTAGGGAGAGCGAACCACTTTGCGGCTTTTCATCTATTTACAAACAAACACTCTATTACCATCAAGCAAAAAGCCAGGCTTGCTAACCAAGTGTACATATGTTTTACAAAGCTAGAATTTGCATGTTTCGATTGTAGTTTGTACTGCCTTGCAGTGGATATCTAATGGGGGAGGCAGTAAGTTACAACTGGTCGGCCCCACAGCTACAAATATAGCAACGACATACCAAACCCCCACAAAAATACTTATCATCGATGTGTGACCGCTTACAGAGTAAAGGATAAAAAATAATGATTTAGGCAACCAGCGCCAAGGCAACGACGAAATTGAGTCGTGTGTGTTGTCCATTTTGGCCTTGAAGTCGAACCAACTTGCCCACCAGCACAAGTCTCAATCGAACAGTATGAAGCATGAGCGCTCAAATCTCGAAGCACAAGTATAACAGTAGAAATTTCAATTAATGACGGTGGCACCACCAAAGAAGTATATGGATCTAGCGCCAGTGCAGTCAAACCAGACAGGCAGACACTTTAAAACTCGGATCAACATTATGCTACTAGCCAGAGCCAAGTACTTGCGGGCAACACATGCGGCAACAGCCGTAGACACCCTATGGTAACAGCGGACCGCGTCCGTGAAAACCGCATACATTCAGAACATAAATATCTGTAGTGCATTTCCATAAGCACAAGACAATTCACGAAAGCCAATAGTTTAAAATCCGGCTTAATGTGGAAGCAGACGGTGCCTGAAGTGGTCACCAGAAAACCAACATCGCTATTGCTGGGAAAAAATGTGAACTTGCAGCGCAACTGTTTCCACACTCGTTTAAGGTTAATTTCAAAAGAAATGCTTTGCAAACCGGGAGGAGCAAAACAAACCTCTGAGATATTCTGAGGAGATAGCGAGCTCGCTATACTGGGCGCAGCCATCTTGCAAAATAGCATCAATGACAAAAACAAAATGTGTCAAATATAGCCACATTTAACTGTTCCAAAACATGCACGCAAAGTAGTGAATTATATTGTATTTTGTGTTATGACGAGTAAACAAAATAATTTGTAATGTGTCTAAAGGCACATGATTGTATGTGAACAGTAGCAGTAGTCAGGCAGTCAATAGGTAGCAGCGTAGCAACCACGACCTACTGTATACAGTAGGTCGTGGTAGCAACACTATAGCAACACAACGCAACCACAGCGACATTAGCAGCATGGCGCATTGTGGCGCAGCACCATGCGCAGTACGGGAAGAAACTTGTACACGGTGGTTTTGAATTCGGACATCATCAAAGTGGAGCCATAGAGCTTTCATCATCAGGAATGTTGTAAACTTCGGCAGTGGATCATGGTTCGGACCAGCGGACGGAGACCCGAGGACGACGAGCAGCGTAGGCGCGATGTGTTCCATGCAGTGATAACAAAGATGACCCTTCGTTTAGGACTCCATACGGGTGTTGTAGCTAGAACGCAGCTCAGGGCTTATTCCGAAGCACACGTCTCTGGCAAGGCTGTAAACAACCTAATATTTGAGACGGGGCCTGCTGTCATAAAAAGACTAGGATACTGCAGCTTTTTTCAGATGCCTGCGGCTGTTTCGTTGGTGATACTCTGACGATGTGCGAGTGCTGCCATGGCTTTGTGCAAACTTTGAAAAGCTGCATTTCAAAATGCGCGAAATAAGAGAGCTAGATAACGCAACCATGGTACATGCTCTCTAGGTAAGTATGAACTTCATGCTGCAAACTGAACTATAGCTCAATTATTCAGCAATCTTGATTCGAAGGTAATTGCGTGAAATGTAGGGACAAGGAAGAAATAATTAAGCCAACATCTTCTACAACTGCACAAATGTAACGAGCGCTCATATTTTGCACAGTTTTGCATAAAGTTCTCACAAGCAAGCTTCTTTCACCTCCCAGTTATGAGCATGCATTGTGTGCCCGTTATTGCTTCCAAAGCATTTTATAACACCAGTACAATTAGTCATACCTTGCTAACAGGTACACATTGATTCTAGACTCAAACTGCCTCATAAAAAGTTTCCTGTTATCAGAAATCTTGATGAAACAAAGATTAAATGCAGTGTCAAGCCAAGTTTGTAGCAGTCAATTGTTCAGTTCTTTCATGTGCAATATCGTGGTTGACATTTCATGCAAATGATTTAACACCTTGACGTGCCTAGTGAGTTATGACAAAACATGGTATAGGTTACATTCTTATATCTTCACAGTGGGACTGTGTTTGTTAAATAAGTGTCTCGTCTCGCACATAATTGCTGTAGAATTGTTACTGAAAGGGCCCACGAAAAGCCATTTATTAAAAATAGAAAACGCGTGCAAGCAATCAGTACCTCTGCAATGCAAACATTCTCAAGCTACCTGCATTAGCACTGATCGTATCGGTGCAAAAAATTACTCTTGTCCCCATCAACTCAGCGCATGCCACCATGCCCTGTCCCGCCTTCCTGCCTGCATCACCTGGGAGTGTCCAGTTATTTTGTGCGCCCAGCAGACCACATCATTGAAGAGTGAGCGCATGAGAGGCGTCACCTTATTTGATTGCGAGCAGTTGCCAGGAGCACTTTTTAAACATTATCTGCAAAGCTTTGAAATTTGACTTGAGTGCTCAGAAAAACCACCTCCGTGAACTTCTTGCATTAGAATATTACCATTGAAGCACTCATCAGCTCAGCATGTTTATCAGCTTCAAGCAGGTAGGGTAACTTTATAGACTGTGACTGTGCTAGCTTAATCAAGCAATTCTTGAAACTTTGTGAGGGGTGCGACGATACCTCTGAGCATGTCCATCTGCTTCATTCTTTTGCTTGCCTGTGCCCGCAATGAACATGAATTCTTTCCTGCTGAATGATAGTCATAAAGGACCTATGAAAATGCCTTTCTGGGCTGTGTTAAATGCTTCACAAATTTTCCTGATCGTCGTTGCATTTGCCACATATCAAAACCTACTTTCTCAAGCACTGACGCACATTCACCCCCATTTTTCATTGATATGCTAGGTCTCTAGGGCACCACTCACGTCACACTTGTTTATGTGTTCAACAGCACAGTATTAACATTACAGCGGGCCTGAAATAACAGACAATGTTTAGTTCGAGGTCATTTCCTTCTTGCATTAACTGGAATAGTCCTTTCCGCTTGCAAGGGTAACAATTTCTTTTTCCAACGGATGCCAAGCGTTGCCCTTAAGTGGACTGATGAAGCTAAGACATTTGCAGGGGTCAAGTGGATTCAACTAGTGCAGGACCTGGTTAATTCGAGAAATATGGGAGAGACCTTTGTCTTACCTGGGCCTAGAAGCAGTGTGTCCTACTCAAGATCCAAGGGTCTTGGAGGGCTGGATTCCGATCTCACCCTCTTATCTCAAAGGCAAAGTCTGAGTTTGCAGCACTTGCCAAAGTGGCCATGCCGTATAGTCTTCTGCCATACAGACAACCTGATACCCAGTAAGCGCCCGGCCATGACAGCTGCCAACTACTTTCTGACAAAGTTAAAGTGGTAAGACGGGCTAGTTGGTATTGGTATGACGACTGCGGGTACAAAAACACAGGACGAAGGAAGGAGACAGGCGCAGGATGAACGCTTCGTCCTGCATCCTTTAAAGCATTTGCCCTGCGTCTGTCTCCTTTCTTCTTCCTGTGTTTTTTGCACTGAGATGCATATTTTTTTCTGGCAATGGCATGTGATTTTTCGCTCATGATGCTGACACATTCCATAACGCTGACAGCAAATTTTCTGCAAAACACTGCAAAAATTTTGTTATGTTAAAAGTTTTACAGGCTTCCCACGCAAATTCAGTTGAGTGGTACCTTCTCGTGAATGCAGAATAAAGCTCGCTCGATGGCCGATTGGCTGCTGTTGCCTTTTCGTCCTACCAAAATGTTTGCTCACCTATGCCAATGTCAAAATGACATTGCGGCAAAGCGAGCCAGTTCCAAATCAAACAGTTTCATGGTGTAGCGCCTTCCCCTGGCTGCGCAAAGACTGCGGCCAAAGCATGGCCACTGTAAAAATGAAAAAGGACGCCGGCTGGCAGTGGCACTTGAAGCCACAGTTGGCTGGTCTGTTCTAGTCTAGATCCTTATCAGCTGTCTCGTCCTTCGCTCCCGAGGTCTTCAGCCTACAATGTATTCGGCCCCTGTTCCTTTTTGCATAATGCCAGCCTTGCCTCGAGCCCAATTAGCATTTAGCTTCTGCGGCATTGTTTTGATATGATAGCTTAAAGACCGTTTTCCAGAAAATCCAGCAACAGCAGCAATATTGATGTGAGCGAAAAATCATGGGCATGCCTCTGGCAGGTAGCAGTTGGCAGGTGAGAAGCCGTGCACTGACTGGTGAGCAGGTTGTCTGTCGCCACGAAGCCACAAGACATGGCCGACTTGGACTCAAGCAGCTTCTTTGAGATGGAGGGGAAATGAGAATCGGACCCACCGGAAGCCTTCTATACTGTAACAAGAATCTCCCATTGATAGCGCAAGCTACAACAGCGATGCATCATATCCTCATCGATCGGAGCAGCCAGCTGGGAGCCCCAACCGAGTGCCGTGCGCAGAGTGGAGTGGTTGGCAGCCATTGTCTCCCTCCTCACACAGAGCAGACAACTGACGTTACATGGCATCTCTTCTCTAGCTGCAACACAGCAGGCCCACACCTGTGTAGCCTAGACTAGTTGAACCTGTTATGCCCATTTAAAAACTGCTCGAGTAATTCATCCGTACTAAACAGGCATGAAACAGATAACGAGTCAAGCACATTACTCCTATGCCATGCAGGCACGTTCTAGGTTGAAGCAGGTCTTTTTAGCTATGGCTTTTGGTGTTTCACGTAATGTGGTAGCTCACGAGTATAAGCTAATGAGTAGGTGTGGGATGATAGTGTCACAAATTCAGGAATTGGTGATTCAGTGAGTTGTAAGGTAATGAGGATCTGCAGGGGAAGCCATTAAAACTATCGCATTAGGGCTGATGTCTTCCAGGTTTTTTCTCATTTCTTGCGTTTTTTTTAAGGTTTGATTTTTTTTTTATTTTTGAGGAAATATGCTAAAAGGAACCTATAAAGGCAATTATTGTCATTGTAATGCAGTACATTTCTAGGATTTTCTTTGTTGGTATTCAAGTCAAATTTTAAATGTCTCTGCATACCCCCTTTAATTTACAAATTTCTCAAAATTGCTTTTCGCAGTCTATTTGGCCATCTACTCACGGCCTACTCTTAGCTGCCCCCTACTGACATAAACTTGGCCATCTGGGACCAAATGATGCAGGCGAAATGGGCCACAGTGGGGAATGGTTGTGACATTTTCTTTACTTTTCTCATCGGCATGTGTCGAGTTGAAGGGAAAGGAGGGGCATTATTTTTTACCTGCATCTGTGTAGTAAAGCCAGCTTAAGAATTTGTGTCATGGAAATGAGTGATGAAATACTAATCGTTAGTGCACCTTTTCTAGCCACAGCAAATACCTTTTCATTGTTCCTTTAATCGAGCTGAACTAGTTCGTTCATTATCACAAAAATGTATGCAGCTTTGCTTTCATCTATTTGTTCCTTCTTTGTTGTGGTTTCCATGCTGCAGTTTTATAACAACTTCATTCCTTTCGTGCACAGACAAGGGTAGGAAAATGAATGGCTCGTGACGACATGCATATGAAAAAAGCCAAAAGTGATTGAAATCAAGTAAAGCATATGGAAATTTTTATTATTGTTGTTTCACAGGATTTTCCATTGACTAATGGAAAATTATTACTGTAATCGTTTTTTACCTGAAAGATTACGGCGGAAGTAGGAGAGACGGCAACTATATGTAAATAGAGAGATCCAAAGCTACAGCAGTGGCTGTTAAACCTTGTTCGTCCGAGTATACTAATTCGGTTGTGCATAGCTGAATATTGAGATTGCTCACAAGGGTCACCCCCAACCAATGCGGCAATAGGTCTAATACCACAAGTGCCACTTGGAATGCGATTGAGTGGTGAGAGTAACAGCTGTACCAAAACCCTTTAGTCCTCCTCTAGGAGCACCAAAGGGTTCTAGCCAGAGCCACTGTTAAAGGTATACTGCAGGGAATTTGCAACTTTCTCTGAAATCGCTGAAATTGCATTCGGGAGATACAGTTATCAAAAGCTGTTTTGTGCACTGCTTAGAGATTATTGTACTGGCAAGTTATATTTTGTAGAAGATGGCTGTAAAAGTGTGAACTTTCCTTAGAACTAGTGCTAGGTAGTTTTTAATGAGGAATTATATACAACTCTGAAAAGTTTTGTTAAGCAAAAGCTGTAAAGAACTGTATTAACACGATAAGTACAAACCATCTTCTCTTGGTCACGTGTCAGTGTATGTTGTGCCTCGAGGCTCCTGTATTGTGCTCTTTCTGTGATGGGTTCCTTGCGACATAGGCAAGTGGCTTTGCCTTATGTGTGACCTTAAAGCAACTCGCACTTCCTTTAGTTTTGCACTTGTACAATCAAGCACAAGAGACGAATTATAGGGTCATTCAGCACTACACATCTTGCATCTACAGTACACCTAATGTGGAAAGCCTGGGAGTGTTGCCAGCAATCTCTCTGTTATGCTTTTCTCACTCCGAATTTTTTTTTTATACTGTCCTCAACAGTTGAAAACGCAGCTGAGTTGATGCAGATAATTTTCGGATAATGATTGGGTTTGTCTGCACATTCACAAAGCATGCTTGGGTAGAAATACAGAAAAATACCGAGTTCTCACTATACACTAACTATCTTAAACGCAGTGGCGAACTGATTGTAATCTTCATTTATCGGAATTTGTTTTTGGCAGAATCACAAAGTGGCGGAAATATGTGTAGGTGGTTTCTTCACATTCACATTCAAGAGACTAACAGACCAAAATGTGTCATAAATTATGATGGAAATGGCAAGCTCTAGCCTTGCAATTGAGGACAGCAGTACAGGAAGCAAAAGGATTTATTTATCACTGAAAATCTCATCAAATGAGCTAGAGTGTTACATTGCTGTGAAACCTTGCCGTTACCGGTGCATCCCACCATATGGCCACATCTCGGTGAAGTATTAGAGTGCACATGATTTTTTCTTTTTTTTTCACGAGTGTTCATGTTCTATTTTAGTTTATGCACTCTCTGGCCATCACTCTGCTGATTATAAATACTCCCTTCACTTCGCCAGTGAAGTGCATCTAGCTTCTGTCACTCAGTAGAACCACAATGTTTTGCATTTCTTGGCTGCAATGGCGACCACGGTCATTTAATGCTTGCATAGACTTAGGCGTTTGTCAAAGTGCCATAACGGCTGGGTGCGGGAACTCATATATATATTATTCTCTTCTGTAAAAAAAAATGAATGTCTGGCAGCAAAGCTTTCTTTTTATATTAGCTTTCAATACATCCTTTTTGCCCGCCTGTGATTGACATTTTGCTCATTTATCATGGTTTCCAGCTTCTTCATACAAACAAAAGACATCAGTAACATCAACTGATGAAAATATTCTTGGTAAAAACTTTTCTACAGCATTTCTAACAAAAATTTCATGGAATGATTACCTTAGAAGTATGTTTTTCATTGTGCCGAAAAGATTAGGTGTTTAAACTTTTGTAAGGTGTGAGAAATGTACTCATTTTGCAAAGCCATTGTTGTTGCACGTTGCAGCCATAAAAAGTTTGCAATCTGCAGTTCTCGTAGGACGTAAATTCACTAAGGTGTAAACAAAAAAATTGAGAGATATAATTAGCTGAGGAGGAAAAACTCGAAAGCCCATCATATTCTCCACTGTAGCCATAGAAAAAAAGTCTAGCTCTTCCGCACGATGACACAGCTAGGCAGCTCCGAATGGCTTTATTAACCACTGGCTGTTTGTGTCACAGGAACACTTTTGTTCCTAATACAGTGTGCATTAAAAAACGTTTTGCTTTTTATCCTGTAACTCATTACATGATGGAACTGAAAGAATTTACATTTAAAATAACGCTTAGAAATGAGCTCAGTCCTACTTCACACATTTTGATTCAGTTTTCACTGGTGGCAGCACGCTAACTGTGACTGGTGCATCTGTTGACTAAACTATCAGTGAACAGCAGTTGACGATTTAATTTATTCTAGGAAGCAGCTAGAAGTTCAATGGCACAAGGTTGGTACTGTGGGGGGCACGAGGTAAACCAGCAACTTTTGATGTACAGACTGATGTACAGACGTCAGCAAGTCTGCCCGGAGTGCTCGAACACCAACCTGTCGCACAAAGAAAATGAAATTTTTGAGCAGGGGCCCAATTCTAGGAACAATGATGGCGCTATACTGAAGGTGCATAGGCATACTACTTGCACTGACAGCTACACTTTACCACTAATAGAGCAGCCCAAACAAAATTTCACTTTGTTCGCTCCGCAGCACACCTCTCCAGCATTGTAGACGTGCCAACGACTGCACTAAAGGTGAAAGTGTGTTGCTATTGCTAGGGGGAAGGACTATACAACCAAGGCACAGCAGAAGCCAAATATTATAGTGATTGTGTTCAGCCATTTCGCTGCTAATATGTTATTATTATGCTATTATGAATCAAATCATATAAGAATACCCAAGTACAGATGCAGATCTGCTAAGCGAACTCCGAAGCAGATATCTCAATACCGGTAGCAACCCCAATGCTACCTATGAGTACGAAGGGGTTCCTAATGAAGACTTCGACAGAGAGATCGCGGAAGCGGAAATTTGGGCCGCAATTGGCCATTTACATACTACCTCTCAGCAATTAACGACTTAATGAATGAATATTGGAACAAAGGTGAACTTTCGCAGATGTGGAAACACGTGAAGGTTGTCTTTATTCCTAAACACAAAAGGAAACTAAGCATAGAGAACTTAAGGCCCATCTCTCTTACGTCGTGCTTAGGTAAACTTATGAAACATGTTATTCTAAATAGGCTTTAGAACTACGCAGAAGAGAATGACCTTCTGCCCAGCTCAATGACTGGCTTCAAAACTCAACTCTCTACTCAGGACGTAATGCTTCAGTTGCATGCAGAAGTGATAGATCCCCCTAACAAAACCGGAACCAAAGCGATTTTTGCCTTGGATCTGGAAAAAGCCTTCGACAATGTCTCTCATGAAGCCATTCTCCAAACCCTTGCCAACATAAACGCAGGGAAGAAAACCTTTAATTACATTCCTTCCTTTCTCTTGGGAAGGACTGCGGGCAGAGCTAAGTATCGCAGGACTTGCATCGGACAAAATAGCAATAGGAGACAGAGGAACCCCGCAAGGATCAGTCCTCTCTCCCTTCTTGTTCAACCTAGCAATGATAGGTCTGCCTCCCAAACTTGAAGAAATCCAAGATCTTCAACACTCCCTATATGCTGACGATGTCACCTTGTGGGTAGCAAAAGGTTCGGACACTCACATAGAGGAAACGCTTCAAGAAGCAGTGAATGTAGTCCACTAACCAGATTGGGTTGAAATGCTCACAACATAAATCTGAACTACTAGCAGTGAGAAGGAAAACGCAAGACAAAGTAGAGATAAAAGTCTGCCTGCACGGACTACCCATACCCACAGTTGATACTATTAGAGTGCTCGGGCTCTACATCCAGAGCAATAGGAAGAGCAATGTTACTATCAACAGGCTGGAAATGACTGTGCGATAAATCACTAGACTGATACACAGAGTAACGGCAAGAAAGAGGCTGACATTTGTCGTCTTATCCATGCCTTTGTACTAAGTCGATTCACATACTCTGTCCCTTATCTCCGCCTCATTCAATCTGACAAGGAGAAATTAGACACTCATTAGAAGCACCTACAAGGCTGGGCTAGGTCTACCCAGAAACACTGCAACCGAAAAACTTCTCTCACTTGGGATACACAACAATGTAGAGGAGCTAATTGCAGCTACAAAGACTAACAAACTCTAAAGCAGGCAGACAAATTCTCAACCGCATGAGAATTAATGCCGAACCACTAGCCAACCACTAGGGCCACTACCAAGAGGAGCTGGCGACAAGATTATCTCCAAACCTGTGCCCAAAAACATGCATCTCTCCTTCCATGAAGGCAGGAGGAAAGCTAGAGCTAGGGCCCTAAACAGAAAATACCGAAATCACGATGGGGTGGTGTATACCGACGCCTTGGATTACTATATGGCTGACGGTGCTGTTGCTATCTTTGTAATTAAGCAGTACAGTAAGTAAATGCGTATCAGCTGCTTCGGTCAAAGTCCGCTACTCGGACCAGGAGGAAGAAGCCGCTATCGCTACAGCAGATGCGGACATAATTGTCACTGATTCAAAAACTGCCATACGTAACTTCTCGCGTAGCAGAATATCAAATACTGCCAGAAACAACCTCGCGGATATCAGACTCGACAGAGAAATAGAACTCATATGGACACCTGCCCACTCAGGGTACCGAGGCAATGAGGCTGCTCATCAACACGCTCGAGGTTTTGTCGGCCGAGCGGTGAGACCTAATGCCGAGGAACTTGAAATGGAAGAATTGCTCACATACAGCGACCTACAGCAACATACCCCTGCCAGCATTTTAGTTCATCGGGACAGTTTGCCCATATGATAACAGTAGCAACTAGTGCAGCTCCCTCATGACTGCATGGGCAGCAAGAGCGCAAGTATGCTGCAAGGGAATACACTGTCAAGGTTAAAACATGCCAAAGTTCATACTTTTCTTGCTTCGTGCACACTGACTACAAATGAATTACTTCTCTTCTATGTGAAAACAGTAATAGACTTTGTTTCATGCATTTTGCCTCGCTTAACTAATCAGTATTAGACACATACCTTCACCAGACGTTGCACTTCGGGCTGGTAGCAGAAATAAATGGATTAATATATTGTACCAATAAATTATTATTAAACTTTTACCACTTTGTTCGCAAGAAAAAAAAAAAAACATTTTTGCAAATGTGCGTAACATGCAAGGCTGATTTTGTTAATGCCCACATCACATTGACACAGATAAAGTAACATAGTGTGTACCAGTGAAAAAAGTGATTTCTAGTCTGTGTTTGTGCTAGGCTTTGTTTCTGCTGCTGTCTGCAATCAACAAACTACATTTCTAAGGATTGCATTTGCAAAAGAAAATAGTACTCATATCAAGACATGCTAGGCCGAGGACCTGGGTTCAGTTCCAGCCATAGTGGTCGTTACATATCAATGAAGGTGAAATGCAAGACACACTTGCAATGTCAGTGCACACGAAGAACCTCAAATCAATGGCATTAATGCAGAGCTGTCCACTATGACGTCTCTTATAGGCAGTTTTTCTATATCACTTATGGAATTTAAACACCATATACCACACCGAAGGAGGAACAACACTTTCTTTACTGACCAAATAAGTGAAAAAGAAACGAAACTCGCGATTGCCCTGGCCTTTAACCCTGATGTTGAAGGAAAGAAAGTGTATTCAGAGGCAGCAGCTGGTGGTGGCAATTTCCACCTGAGCATGATATTCAATGAATGCTTGTTTTAATCTGAAAGTAAATCTCTAGAAGGAAAATTGTTGATGAAGGGCGACATCTGCAGGTTTTGTTGATGCTATATTGCCATTTATGACACTGTGAGCACCCTTCCACTCTTATCTACTACCCTGCGAAATTAAGAAGCAAACAAGATAGCTTTGAACAGTGCCACATTGCTGCAATACCTAAGCAACAGCTGCACGAGCTGTTTAAAGCCACTTGCAAAATACACAAATCATTTTCACTACATGCACGGCGGAAGGTGTTTGCACGCAGTAGAGGCACTCAGAAAAGTAATGTATCAGCTTTTGGGGTTGAAGCACAGCTACGGACGGTCACCATTTTTTTTTTTTTTTATGCAGGCCTTTGCTTCACTGGACGGTTTAGGTGGGGTTCTCACCTAAATACAAGGCGTGCGATAGAATTTCGGAGCCGATTTGCATATGTTAACGATATGTAACACAAACCTGCGTCTGAGAGCCACGACGGGTTTCATGACGCGGTCATGCGCCAGCGATTGAATACATGCACAAATAAACCGCATTTAATTGATTCGTGGCAAGACTAGCCACTAGAGCACTAGCCTCATGCAGTCTTTGGGGTAGTCTCGCGGCACATCACGCACGCACATCCAACGGCTAGCAGCAACGTTACTAGAACAAACTCTAGCAGTCAGCACAAGGGATCTTGCGGAAATACAAGGCTTGCGTTCCCTCATAAAATAGATCGCATTTCGGGACCGATTTGCATGTAAGCGGTATGTAACAAACCTGCGTCTGAGCCACGAAGGGCTTCGTGGAGCGGCCGTGCGCCAGCGATTGAATCAATGCACAAATCGCATTTAGTTCATCCGGGGCAAGACAAGACGACTAGCCTGATGCGGTCTTTGGAGAAGACTCGCGGCACATGTATAGCACAAGAGCGCGCACACACATCCACGCAACAACGCGCATCGTACGCTGCCACAACACGAGCGCCGAGGCCCATGCCTTGAGTCGCTAGCGTGGAATGGGGGGTGCCGGCCGCAGCTCGTAACAGCCAGCCGAAGGCCTCTTCTCCCTCTCCATCTTCGTTTTCCCCCTCGCGCCGCATCCGTTTGTTGGGATCGGATATACGCGGGCGGGCAGGGTCTGCCGCTGTAACCCGAGGCCCCGAGGCGTCCACAAGAGCAG
The DNA here is from genome assembly GCF_055883805.1 of Amblyomma maculatum. Lineage (NCBI taxonomy): Eukaryota > Metazoa > Arthropoda > Arachnida > Ixodida > Ixodidae > Amblyomma > Amblyomma maculatum. The sequence goes on along the minus strand of NC_139346.1, from coordinate 214,613,327 downwards.
AGAGAGAGGCAGGCAGAGGGTGAGGAGGACGCGCTCCCGCGCGCCGGGGGAGCGGGGACCAGGAGAGGAAAACAGACGGGGTGCCGGACACGGACGAGGAAAGATCACCGTTGTCGTACAATCGTGTAATCAAGAAATTTAATAAACGCAGTTTAATTGGATATACTCCATCCTTCTTTTTTAACACCTGCTTCTGGGAAAGAGAGCCATGGCTAGCCTTTACCGCCTAGTAAAGAGCAGAGACATTATTCTGCCAACCAAGATCCGTATAACTCGTGCTATGGTCTTTCCAGTTGCGATGTATGGATGCGAGAGTTGGACTGTGAAGAAGGCCGACCGTTGAAGAATTGACGCGTTTGAATTGTGATGCTGGCGGAGACTCTTAAGAGTTCCTTGGACTGCCAGAAGATCAAATCTGTCGATATCGTCGACCATAAACCCTGACTGCTCATTGGAGGGTCAAATTCTAAAGTTAGAGCTCAGCTACTTTGGTCATCTGATGAGAAGAGATGAGTCGCTGGAGAAGGATTTGATGTTGGGAAAGGCTGGGGGTCCCCGGAGAAGGGGTAGGCAGCAAACGTGGTGGCTGGATTGCATCCTCGAGGCGCTGCAGATGAAGTTATGTGATGTTAGGAAGATGTTGAGAGACAAGAAAGCCTGGCGTGATATGGTCCATAGGGTCACGAAGAGTCGGACACGACTAAACGACTAAACTGAACATAAGCACTTACATTCCACAAATATATTTATATTTTATATTAGAAAAATATGTATTTTATACATGTCTAATATTTTAAAGTGGAAATCAAAGAGAGGAGCGACTGGAAGAAAGGACAGGATAGGCTGTATTTTATTTTGACCTATCTTGCCCTCTTCCAGTCGCTCACCTCTTTGATTTCCCATTTCTGTTCCTCACTATATATTTCTTTCCACCAACACAGTTCTGGTGCTTCCGGTGATTTGATAGCAGATGCCGGGACTGGCAAACTTCTCCTTTTTCACTACTTGACAAGCCCAATTGCTATACTCGGGGACACTTTTTCTTGGCAATGGGCGCAAAGGTAGGGAGGCGGGGCCTTTAAACGTGTCGCTCCGCCATGTAGTCCGCCCGCGCGGCTTTCGGCCTGCATAGACGTTGCAGATCATTTCTTTCGTTTGCTTCGACAGCCAGCGTCTCTTGAACTTGACTCGAATCTTGTCTGGTGAAAACGCTTCAAGTCGTTGCGGAGTGAACGAACCAGAACCGGAACGACCCGAACAGGCGGCAGTCGCCATCTTGTCTGCAAAGTCGGGGCGTCTCTAAAACCCGCGACAGACATCGCAGAAGAAAACCTGGCGGAGCCAAGACAAGTGTTTTAGACATAACAGCTTCATTTCGAAAAATCAGTTCTGTTATAAAAAAATATACCGTAAATAACTAGCGCTAAGATTTCAATTTGTTTTTGCAGAAACTACTCATGTAACTAGGGACTGTATTCAGCTGCGTAGGAAGATGGTGCGTTTTGGCTCTGTAGCTTTGGCTTCATTGCCAAGAAAAGGTGTCCCCGAGTATAGCACTCCGGAAAAAAATAAATTGGAGGGACACTTATGTTCCGCCATTAAGAGTATCCCGCGACAGCGTCTTGCACGCACAGACGATGTTTTTTTCTGTTTCTATAGTTTTAAATACTTTTAAAATCTTTTCACACAAAGATACTTCCATCATCACCAAACATTTGCTTTCTGTTCTGAGCAGTTAGATGCCTTTGAGCGCATTTTACTTTTTTTAATTATTGAATTATTTTTTAATTATACCCTCTTAATTTTGTTAATTTGCATCATCAATTGTTGGCTTTTTATTATGAGCTTTTTATATCTTTCAACCCCCTTGTTCATATTGTTTATTTCTTTAATTCTCCAATTAATAAGATTGATTTCAGTAACACGTTCTCACCTATCATCATCATCATCATCAGCCTGATTATACCCACTGCAGGGCGAAGGCCTCTCCCATATTTCTCCACTTACCCCGGTTCTGTGCTAGCTGCATCCACTTGACCCCTGCGAACTTCTTAATCTCATCCGCCCACCTAACTTTCTGCCTCCCCCTGCTACGCTTTCCTTACCTTGGAACCCAGTTTGTTACCCTCAGCGACCATCGGTTATCCTCTCTTCGCACTACATGTCCTGCCCATGTCCATTTCTTCTTCTTAATTTCCACTAGAATGTCGTTAACTTGAGTTATTTCTCTGACCCACTCTGCACGCTTTCTATCTCTTAATGTTACCCCTACCATTTTTCGTTCCATAGCCTCCTGGGTTGTCCTCAACTTAAGTAGAACTCCCTTGGTTAGCCTCCACGTTTAAGCCCCATAGGGGAGTACAGGCAAGATGCAACTGTTGTATACTCTCCTCTTGAGCGATACCGGTAAGCTGCTAGTCATAATCTGTGAGTGCTTGCCAAATGCGCTCCATCCCAATCTTATTCTTCTTGTTACTTCCTTTTCATGGTCCGGATCTGCGGTTACTACCTGTCCTAAGAAGACATATTCGCCTACTACTTCCAGTATTTCGCTACCTAATGTAAACTGATGTTCCTTCCCGAGGCTGTTGAACATTACCTTAGTCTTCTGCATATTGATTTTCAAGCCTACTTTCTACTTTTTCTGTCTAGGTCATCAATCATATTTTGCAGTTCATCCCCCGAGTTGCTTAGCAAGGCAATGTCATCAGCAAATCGCAGATTACTGAGGTATTCTCCATCTACCCTTATCCCTAACTGCTCCCATTCCAAGTCTCTGAATACCTCCTCTAAGCAAGCTGTGAATAGTACTGGGGAGATTGTGTCTCCTTGCCTAACACCTTTCTTTATGAGAATTTTGTTACTTTCTTTATGCAGAACTATGGTTGCCGTGCAGCCACTATATATATATCTTCCAGCACTTTCACGTACGGCTCGTCTACCCCCTGATTTTGCAATGCCTGCATCACCGCCGAGGTTTCAACTGAGTCAAATGCTTTTTCGTAATCAATGAATGCTATGTATAAGGGCTGGTTATATTCCGAGCATTTTTCTATCACCTGATTGATGGTATGGATATGATCGATAGTAGAGTACCGTTTCCGAAACCCTGCTTGATCCTTTGCTTGATTGCAGTCTAAGGTTGTCCTGATTCTATTAGAGATTACCTTAGTAAATACCTTATACGTAACAGACAGTAAGCTGATTGGTCTGTAATTTTTAAGGTCCTTAGAGTCCCCTTTCTTGTGAATGAGGATAATGTTTGCATTCTTCCATGGTTCCGGTACCGTCGATGACACCAGGCACTGCGTATACAGGGTGGCCAGTTTTTCTAGCACGATATCCCCCCCCCCCGTCCTTCAGCAAATCTGTAGTTATCTGATCCTCTCCAGCTTATTTCCCCCTTTTCATAGTTTCTAGTGCTTTCTTGACCTCGTCCTTCGTCACTGGCGGAACGTCTGGCTGTTCTTCCCTACCGCCAATCTCATTATGGTCCTGACTACTTTGGCTACTCACCTATCACAAGCCGGTAAATCACCAATCACTAGAACCACAAATTACCCTGATACCATTTGTTTCTTTTTTTTTTATGCAGCGCCCGATTATTCCCAGCATGAGGCGTCGACTGCTACAACCGCTGCTCTGACGGCTTTTGGACCGAACGAGCTGTGTAAGCAATCGCTTTAAAATTATTCCAGGCCATATAATCCATATAATGCAAATCTAAACCCCCACTTAGGTAACGCGACTCACATAATAATAAGGGGGTCTCCGGTTTGCAAGCGGCAAAATTTGAGCCCTCCCAGAATGCACGTTGTTGAAGCTTTCCTTTTAGAAGACGCCGCTCAGATTGACTTACCTGAGAGGTCAATCAAGGTTTTAAGTCTTCTGCTTAATTGGGGCAGGCGGAACCTTCCCTGCTATCCTCCACCGTCCTTTTCCGTTTAGAGCGCGGTATTGTTCTTAATTGTATTGTATGATACGTCCTCCAGCTGCACTGTTAGAGCTTGAAACCAAAACACAGCACAGAGAATAACCAGCACGCGCTCCATAAACTAAGCATCAGAAACCACTTTTTTTTCAAGTTTCTCGATCCTACTGGTTTACCATGTTTCTTTTTCTTTTAAGCAGTCCGAACCAAAGGCGCGTGCAGTCCATGATTGCAGCGGCTGATATGGGCTGATAGTGATCGGGACTTTGTCTTGAAGGCTCACATATACATCTTTCGAAACTTTTATGAAAAAAAAAATATTATCAAAGCGGCGATTTTTGTTTCCTTCAGAAATACTAGAATTATGTAATTATTTTCGAAAAAATATTTCCGGATATGCCCGAAGTTTTGCAACTCATATATAAACATTTAATGTATATTACCTGGCCCTTTTGCTTCTCAAAGATTCGAGAGTCGTTCAAGGAGCCAATCTAACAGATGTGAGTGGGTGCTGTCGAAAGCTGAGTACGCTACGTGTTGAAAAGAGAACCTGTCGACAAGTCCAGTCAGTACATTAAAAAAAATAATAATAATCTGTTAGCGAATAGCGCTACAGTGCCAGAAATCAATATAGATTAACACTGGCGCTTTTCTGTTAAGAAATGACATCTTGAAGCCTTGAAGTGTCGAAGCCTCCCATTCATGCCGCCGTCAAGGCACTTTAGTGGAGGAAAAGTAAGACCGCGCGAAAAGGAAGATGCCAAGAGGCAAAGAATCGAATACAAAATTGTGGCTTCGTTCCTTTTCCTCTTTTCCGCGCTTTATTCTCGCCATCTTTACTTTCCGCGAAATTCACCAGCTAGCCTGTAGAATCTTTCTAATAAAGCTACTGTACTGGGTTACAGTGCCCAAGCATCTGACCCATGCGCCCACGCATCTGTTCTTACCCGAATCCAATCATGCTGCTAAGAGTTAAGAAATAGGAATGTCGATCAAGTAACTCCCACGTAACGGTGCTGTGCTTTGCAGTGCCGCAAAATGCCCGTCGTAATGTTTGCAGGGCTATAAACAAATAAAAGTTTGTTTTATTAGGAAAGCCATTTTTCCCACATACTTAAGGGATCGCGACGTAATAACAACTCATGCAAACAACAACAAAAAAAACAACAACTAAAATTTCGCTGTCTGCAGGAGCGTTTGTTTTTTAAACAAAACGCCAACCTTTTGAAATCTTCTCAGGCATAGGTGCCTAAGAAGCGGAGCAAAAAGCACATTACAAAACTAACGCATTCGATTGCTTCATGTCAGAGTCGTTAATACCTCTGCAGAGGACCGACGGGTAATCATGATGCCATGGCTAGACTCCAAATTATTTAGTGTAAAAATAAATTATTAGGTCAGAGTTCTAATAACAAATAAGCCTTTGCGCGGAGTGTTTATGGGACGGGACCGTTAATCCCGCTAATGTGGATTGGATCCCTGGCGCTGCAGTGAATTTAAAAATAAATCCCAGGTTGCAGAAATGACCTGCATCCCTCCACTATGGCGTCCCTCATAGCTCTAGTCGCATTGGTACATTAAACCCTATAAATCAAATAAACTGTAATCGTGAATGAAGCACACTTTCACGTTTCCCTTTCTTTTCTTGAGACAGCTAGCCTTCGAACTTTCAGTACTGATCGGAGTAACTTTTCATTGTGCTTTTATGGGATAATATATCGTGACCCTATATTATCTTCTTTTTGTTTTCACGTTTTCATGCCTGGGAAAAGAAAAAGCTAAAAAGTGTTGTTTTTCGTATTGATATATTTCTCTCATTAGCCTTCGCGTTACTACTGGGAGGCTGTGGTAGCGGCGGATAAGTAGCCCCGCTAGCTTGATATTTGTAAAGCAAGTGCTCGTCCCACAAGCGCTTTTCGCATGCATTGTTTAGCGCGTGAGTGACTAGGATGCTTGGAAAGTTATCTTAAGCCAGTGCTTAATCACTTAATTGCCATGCTGAGCATGAAAGCTCTGACTGGTGGTTTTTGCAAACCGGCTACAATCATAACTTTGAATGAGCAAGCATTAATAGGCTAAGGGTGCGAAAAATACTTGTGTGCGAAAAACGTGTCTGCAGAAAATGTGTACAGAAATTTTCTTTCCGCACCCACCAAACTTGTCCATCTGGACTTCCGAAATTAGATTTAGCCAGAAATAGTGAACAATTCAGTTCCAGTATGGCCAACTCAAAAGTGATGTCCAAATTTGTTAGGGCCACCCCAAATTTAAGCCTTCCGAACCACCAAAATTTGACCTGGTTACAGTTTGACCAAAACTGATGGCGAACCAAATGAGTACGGGACATTTAGTGAAAGTCTTCAATTATGGGTGGGCCACCATAAAATGTCGTCCTGGGCCTCAGATTAACTTCGACCGAAGTTCACCGCAACTCGCGAAATTCCAATTCAGAGGTTTCTCAAAATAGATGGGCTAACCCAAACTTTTCTCCACCAGAACCGCCAAGTTAGACATCGTTCGAATATGATCGCAATTCTTGTCGAAACCTAATTTGACGATGGTTATTTCAGTTATTACTTTAAAGTCTAGGTCGCCCACTTACAAAACTTTACCATGCTCACTCATTCTCTGCGCGTGGGAGGCTGCGTACACCCTTGGAATGTTTGTTCGGTTTTAGGTGACTCTACTTTAAATGCCGAAGCCGAATTCCAGCAACAATGTTTTATTACTATTCTACAAAATTACACGAACCGATTTCGTCACAATATATTTTAGCTGTTGCAGCATGAAACATCGTGCATAGAAACATCCTATAAGACAAGTGTGAATTCGTCGCGTCTAGTCTCTATATTCATTTTGCACAGAAGCAGTAGACACGTATATGTTGTAGGTTTATGTCGCACAATATTGCCCCAGAGAGTCATGGTTGTATTTCCACCTTTCGGTATTCTCCTCACCATGTCGCAGACGACGGGCAGAACGATGGAGCTCACTGCGGTGTTGCTCGTGATCTCGGTGAACATGGAGGCAGCAAAGCAGAAAAGGAGAGCGGTCACCGCCGGTGGCAACACCTCCAAGCCCTTCATGTTCTCCACCAGCATTGATGAAAGCCCGGATTGCTGTGCACAGAGCGGGTAAAAATGCTTCATGCACGATCTTACACGACGTATTGAGGGCGATATTGGCCATAACTATACCTCTTCTCTAACTACGCACCTGCAGTTTCTCACTGAGTTTTTTTTTTTTTTTGTCTTCCTGCGCAGCCTTGATTTTCTTTACAGCCCAAAGCGATGTCAAGGGAATCGGCTAGGCTTCGAACAGGGCCACTAACATTATGGTCTGTACTCAAATTACAGAGGCGTCGTACTAGGAAAACGCTCTGACTGCGCCTAGCAAGAGTGATGCTTGCTTTAATTTAGTTATTTCAGGCTTCTTCGCAAGAATAGCTATGAACTTGCGATTTTATGTATTGTACGGATGACACCTTTGTATGGCATCTGTTGCAGATTCGCATAGGAATCTGCAATATGAGCGAGAAGGAGGAAGAAGAGGTTTTGGACCTCGTTTTCTGTTGAACATTTGGAGAGGAAGGGTTCAAGCTGACACGCCAACCTCTGCGGACCTTGCGAAAGAATGTGAGCTGCAAAGCGAAGAGCTTGTTTCCGGTGTTATTACACATACGGAAAAACTGAGTAATGTAATGCTGCGATCACTTGTGCAGTGCGTAAGGTCGATGAAGAAAGAGAACGAATCATCGAATACCTGGAAAAGGGGTGGCTACTGTTTTGCAAGCACAGAAAGAAAGCAAGGGCGATGCTCGGAAAGCAAGTGCGATGGAAACCCAGGGTGTTGCGTTAGAGTGTTGTGTCAGAGCGTATGAGATGTGTCAAAGTACTGACGTCAAGGCTGTGCACCTAAACTTCAAGATGCAGCTGTGACCTTCTGGCGTTAAACTCACCATGTAATAAAGGTAAGCAAGATCAATGCCGATTATGCTTAGAGTGAAGCGGGACGAAGCCACAACAAAACCTTCATGCCAGGGAGCAAGGCTCAAACAATGGCATGTCGTCCATGTAGCTGAGTAAACCCTTTTCTCTCAAAGTACCACGACACTTGGAAGCAGAGCAAGTGGTGTCACAGTCGATACCAGGAGAGGTAGTGCTCTGGTCCTCCCCCAACAGAACCGGAACCCATTAATATTGTGCAACATTGATGAAGGTCCTATGGCTTCGATGATGGAAGAAGATCAATGCTTATATCTTGAGAATTTACAGCCATCAGGCGGACCACGAAGCAAAATCGAAGAAAATGCTAAAACAAGCGCTATCAACTTCCGGTTTATAACTCTTACGACAGCTTCATGGACACCAACCATCAGTCACAGGTCGTCATTATAGGATTGCCACAGGCTGCGGGAAAACTACTCGGATGCCACAGTATATATTGGACTCCTACATGAACCATTGATGTTGAGTGGTGTATCGGGGTCACTAAGCCCGACGAATCTGCGCAATCATTTTCTGGGCGTACAGCACAAGAATGATCGGAACAACGTGGACAGAGTTTGGGATAGAGTGTGCGATTCGAATCTGTGCTACCACGCTCCTACAAATTCATCTTGCTCTGAACTGTTGGTGTCCAAGTGCGGATGTTGGATGCCAGTCTTCGTGGAAAATCTCGTGTTATCATTGATGAGATTCACGAGCGAGATGACAGTGCCGAATTCATCATTATGGTCATCGCAGATAATTGATGTGACACTATTCCAGCTTCGAGTTAGGACGTACCTCAGAGCGCGGAGCCCGTTGCACATTCGCATAGGAATCTGCAATCGAAACAACAATGAAGAAGAAGAGGTATTGGACTGGGAGAACGCGCGCTAAGGGGACTGAGTGCCATGTTGGTATATTGACGGCCGGGGGGATTAAAGAAAGTAGAAGCGGCCTGGTATCTGCCCTCCTTCTTACAGCATCTGTTTTATGCACTTGTTTTAATGACGTTAGCTCGTGCCTTGCTTCGGGGTATTCGTTACTGCATGAAGCGAATTCGCCTTGGTAGTAATGCAGAAGTATTTGCCTTCTCTATCATAATTATATTTTCTCTCGTTTCTATGCCCATTAAGACTTTCAATGTTTTAGTTTAGCCCGGCAGTATAATCAGGCCATATGTAGTAAACCGTTTATTGCCATCGCAATGGTTGATCCGATCTGCGCTGTTTCGAGCATGAGCATGATCAATCATGTAAGAACGGGCTTTCTCGTGCATTTTCGTAACTACACTGCTGCGAAATAATTTGGTGTTTATTTGGTGCCAGCTACAGCGTGATAACAAAATATTGAAAACTCGTAGGCGATCCATACTTCTGAAAGCTACCAGTAACATGCATTCCTTTACAATGTTCCGGAATCAAGGGGGATATGTTAGGTAAGATCGGAAAACAAATTGTTCTTTTTTTTTGTCATCAAAAAGTAGGACACCATCTCAAAAGTTTCTTTGAGATGAGATAACGGGCTGAAATGAGCAACAAAGGTGGCTTAAAAGTTTGGCAAAACATGCCTAACCCTTTGCAATGAAGGCGTGGCTCATAGTATAGGTTGTTGCTTTCAACTATTTGCATGAGCATTTGTTATAAACCTTTTTTTTTATGTTCGCATAGCTAAGCTCCATCTTTTGCTTTGTTCCTATGTTTGCTGGCAGACAAAACTGGAGCGCTTCAAACTGTTCTTCACGCACCTTATTTTTCTTTTTTTTTTTTTGCGAGTGCTTCATGAATGTTCGCAATACCGTCATACTTATATATATCCTCTGCAATCCAGCTTTACAAATTTGAAGTTGTCCTGCTTCTTTCTGGCGACCGATGAAGTAGATAATGCTACTGCAATAATGGAAACGAGAGGAGGAAGGAAGTTCTTGAGGCTCTTTGCCAAACGCCAGGGGTATTGGTCAATGGGCAATGCTCGTGTAACTAAAAGAGAATTCCGGGATTCGGCCCAATCGAAAAAAAGAAATCAAGGAAAGCCAAAGCAAGCAAGCAAAATGTGTGTGCTAAGAATGTCCAGGTGAGTTTAAGTATCGTGAAAAAGAAATCAAGAACAATTCGCACAATATCTCAGGGCCCATTCGGAACATTTCCTGATCACCATTAGAAGAAAGCAATGAAACTCTCAAGACACTTAAATGTGTGACTGTTGCGGCCTTTTTTTTTCTTTTTTTTTTTTTTTTTGGGGGGGGGGGGGAGTGCAATGTCTCAAAGTGGCTTACGTTCTTGAAATCATATATTTATCACTGAAGAATTCCTCATAAGCCGAATGTCAAGGTTGAAATTTTCCTATACATGAAAAAGCCGTGCATGCGCAATCATTCTGGTTCAGTCAAAAGTGCGTATAATAACGGAGATTAGTGGATTTTTGTTGTTCTAATAAAAAAGTTTCTTTGTTTTTGCAAATGTACTTTTTGCAATACGTTGCATTGCAAATTTTAATAATTTAGTAACAAAACTTGATATGCTTGATGACGGCTTATTCATATAATATACAGCGAAGTTTCAAGCTTTTGTGCCAGCGCATATTGAGAAACGTTAAAGCACCCTCCCTCACATCCCACCGGGTACCACCCCCTATTTAGTAAAGTGTTTCTTTTTCCTTGTTTATTCCGCAATGCGCAAAGTTCGGCCATTTTCGGTTCAATGCTAACGCTCACTCTAAGAATTCAGCACTATATACAGTGCTTAGTACAGCGCAGCCGCCTACTATAGGTTAATAACAGCGCTACAATACTGATAAAATGTTATTGAGCAATCTAATAGCAAACCAGACTAGAGAGCCGACCAACCTTGCACGCTTCGGCGAGAGTCATGCCTCCTCCGACGAGGATCATGACGCCCCAGCGAACACGCTCCACCGCCTCCGGCCAGGTGAGCAGCGGTGGCGACTGCCATGGGTTGCGAGGATCTCTGGGTACCACAAACAGCACCAGGGTGGCCAGGACGACTGGGACACTGTTCTGCAGCAGGCTACAGCCATGCGTGCAAAGGGAATTAGTGTTCTGAATAACTGAATAAAACATTGCATTGAAATCGGTGGCACAACTAGTTGTTTTTCGATTATCTGACTGCACGCATCGAAAAGAATGCATAATTAAAAGCCCTGCCTAGAATTCTCGTTATAAAGACAAACAATCTGTTGAATGCATATTAACACATTAACGTTAAGGCTCCTGCCCGGCAGAAAAGTCGGCACTGAATAGTAGCCGGCCTTGAGCCGACAAACTCTGTATTTGTTTAGATGGTTCTGGCATCCCATGGAATTGAAAGTAAGCAAAGCATAAGAAACGTTGCGATTATAAGGTCTCAACATGACACAAAGGTCATTGCGCCATATAATGGTACAAAAAAAATAAAATCTGATGAATAGAAGTTACACCTGATCAGATGACTATCGAACCTGGGACCCTTGGTCCCCCCATAAAACACACTACTCCTACGCCTTCGAAACGGCTTGTTTGACGTGGCTAAAGAGAGGTCTTATTTGTCTTGTGGTGAGTAAAAAGGAATAAAACCAAACATTTTGCATCAAGTGTCTTCAAGTGATGTGCGAAGAGATCACCAGGCCGCTGAAGGAAGCATTAACGCTATAAAGGCGTACCATTTAGCGCGCCACTTCAGTGTCCAAATGTTTTTGCTATCACGATCATTGTAGAAGCAATTTTCATAGCGTGATCACTCGAATAAACGCAGGGCCACACGCCTATTTATCGGCTTTCTCCCGATCATTAGTGTTGCGCTCCTGAAGTGATATTTGGGGCCGAATTGCGCAGCGATCGTATTAATAAACCTGTAATCAGCCCCTTCCAATGGATCGACAGGTCCGCCAATTAGAATCGACCAATCGAAGCAGGGCTAGTCGATCGATTTGTGACCGATTTGTGACAGTTTTGTGATGTGACGAGATCCACTTCGCACTTCAGCCCCAGAACTTCTTTTCAAGGGACTCTTGCTGTGACACATCATATTGAAGAAATTTATCAATATCAAGGTTCTTTCCTTTAAGCTGACACATTCTTGTATTAAAATCCTTACACCCTAAAGCGATATCGACCGTTTTTTGACGATGTCTTTTGTGCGCTTGAGAATTCATCGCACCAATAACTGAAAAGAGCGCCTATGAGTAGCGCAATCATTTTCAGGAGTGACATACCTGTCGCTCGTACCGTTTGCCTTGTGATGAATTCATGCACGTCCTATGTGGTTTACAGACACAGACGCTGGCTTTTGCGTGCGCATAACTGTCACAGTGCTCTCTTTCTTGAGCGCTGTCTCAGAAGTCCTTCTCAGAGACAACCGGGGAATACGACCGAAAACAATTTTGTGAGAAAGTAGATGCGACATTACAGTGTGGACATCATACACAATTCTTCGAGACTTTTAATTTTTCATCCCATGATTAGGAAAATGTACACGCAAGTCATAGGAAGGTGTGTCAGGTGAATCAGGTTCTCAGTTAAACGCCATAATCACCAAAACGATAATGCTACGAAACTTACTTTCCATGAGGAAGGGCGTCCACCCAACCTGGAAATATCTGAGGCTTCATAGCGAACCAGAGGAGAATCATTGCCGCCATCAGCACACACACGCAGGACTCCGCAAAGCTACAAACAGCCACAGGATTAAAAAGGCTCCTGTTATGGGCACGATCATAATATTGCAAAGAAAAATGCGAAACCCTAGATCAGTCAAAGAGCAGCGGTGCGCTATAGTATCTAATTCAATCATAAACTGAGCATCGTAGCATTGTCATTATGCTATCTTCAGTGAGTCGGAAAAGCACAAATTTAGGGCAGCATCTGTACCCGCTAACAAGCAACACTTTGTTTATGTCTCTTAAGGACCTTGTGGCGCTTCCGTTCGCACACACATATATATATAAACATTTTAAGGATTAAACTTGACCAGCCAGGCCAATAAACACATTTACCATTGCAGGTTTCTAACTGTTATCTCAAATGTGTTATTCGCATTAAACCAGTGCCTACCTTCCGCTGTATGTTCTCTCTCATTACAGCTTACACAGAGGCAGTAATTTGTAAACCCAGTGTGCATATATCGGAATATGTCGGTAACGCTCTACTCTCGGCTAACCACAGAAATTTAAACTGGATATAAACGTGACAACTTAAGCTGTGTGTCCCTATGCATCCAAAGTGGCATGTTAGTACTCAAATAATTCTGAGAAGTCGCTATTTTGTTAAATTTAAATTTCGTAAAGGTTTATACGCGGTTAAGAAAAAATTGCTCCTCTACAAAAAGAAAAAGGTAACAACCACATGTCTTAGAACCTTTTGAGTCGTCCACAGTTAATAATAAATCGCCCTCTCTTCGACTTCTTTTCTTTTTCATTTGGACCATTGTTCTTTATTTGTAATTCCCCAGAGGACCTGCAGCCTCCTCTGTTCACTAGTGCTCTAGATAGGCTAAATTTCACTTATCTTGTTGATCTTACCTGTATTAGTTTTGAAACTAAAACTTTTTTTTTTGTGAAATATTTGTAATTACATAAAGCCTCCTTTTTATCTTATTTACACTTTCGTTTCACTGAGTATTCACCTAAACGATGGCTTTCTAGGAATGACATTGTCTTCGTTCTCTCATGAGCCGTCTTTATATACATAGGGAAGAAGGCTTCGCGTTTTATAAACTTGTTTAAACGTACGTTACCTGTGCAAAAAGGTTTTATTCGGTAATATGTATCGAACACAGAGTTTTGTGCAGTGCTCATATCTAATCACACAGTAAACAACGTGCATAGAAATGCCATACATGCCTGATCTTTCCAAGTTCTTTGTATCGCCTGGCGATTTCTTCGCGGACCTTTTCTTCCGTCGAAGTACCTGGCTGGCTTGACCTGTTCCACACAAAGAGCGCCAAAGCAATTGGGATTTTTTTTATTCTGAAACTTACCTGTACGTTTACAGAGGTGCCCGGATATAGAGGAAGCATCAAATATAAAATCTGAGCCGAATTAGTTGTTGGCCTCAGATGAACGGCTGCCAAATTGGTGACCTTTACGGCCAGCAGCGACCGAGGACTAAGGGTTTAAAACAGCTTATTCGCAAACAAACAGGAAGTAGTTCTCATTGCGCAAAAACTTCATAGTTCTGGTCAGTCAAGAAAAAGGTTACTAAATATATATCAGATGGCAGCGAAATTTCAGGAGTGAAAACTGCAATTGGGATAATGTTAAAATTGCCTTTGATTTTCGCATCGAATGATTGCAACAGCGAATGTGGTATCTCGCTCTTCGAGGTCGTGCATCGTCCCGAAACGGCCAAGTTAGGATGACAGATTACCGCTTCAGCCGCTAACTAACAACCAAAGGCTGTGTAGTTTGAAAACTGGGTTCGTAATATTGTTTAGGCACTCCTCATCGATCCCCATTTCGTTTAGGTACTCCGCATTACCAGCCTAAATCAATTTTCGTGTACTATCGCAAATCGACCTCCATCCACATTCTGCATTCACTGATATGCACAGTCACCGTGTACCAAATTGCGAACCTAGAATCGAGAAAATTTCGCAGATTTTTAAGGGTCTTCAACACTGACAAATCTCGTTCAGGAATATGTTCCTGAAAACTACTTTTTGTTTCCGTTTCTAGGTGATCAGTTGCCTCCAATGAGACTAAATCCACTGGCAGACTTTAGCACCTGAATTCAAATGCCGGAAATGTCAAACAGGCGCGTAGGGCAGCGACCTATTGGACGACAAAAATAGGAATGCTGAAGATAGAGCCGATTTCAACTTGACTTTTGTTCCAGATTTGTGCAAACTTGTATTTGTTCATTGTAGATCGAACACAGTGCGCTTGGAAAAGATGACACTGGGCCCGTCAGCGCTTTTGTTTTGTCATCGCTTCCATCGTTAATTGAGCATTTTGGGCCTAGATAATTTCAAAAAGAAAGCCTAAGTACAACAAAGAACCCATCGGGAAATAACAGCTATTTTACAAACTTCTGAAATAAACAAAAATATAGTGAAGTAAACGATCGCATACGCTGATATAAAGACTCACATGGCATCTCTTGCATTCCACTGCATGTACGCCCAGCTGAGCAGAACGCATAGCAGCATCGTGGGTGCGTTATACAGAAGCCACGTGACAAAGGTAATCTCCGTAGAGCCTGGAAAAATGCTACATTTTCGCAACCTGATCATAAGTACACTGACGGCAGTAAACACGGAAAGTAAGAATGCTCAGTTTTATTAAAGCGCGCTTACTCATCAAAGATGCCTTTTAAGACGACGTTAGGTGCAGTTCCGACTAGTGTCCCCGTACCGCCGATACTAGTTGCATATGCTACACCGAGCACCATGGTGACACGTAGAAGTTTGGTACGTCTATCGTCACACCTGTAATTGAAGAACAGCTTCAATGATACAAGAAAAGGAGAAATTGCGGACATTGCCCGGTAAGACTATCGAACACTTAGGAGCGATCAGCAACAATGCCCTTCTGTATCAGATACATCGGTAACAGATAAATCTGCAAAAACCCGAAAAACACTTCTGAAGCTGATATGTTACGCTGCATTCTTCTATTTTCACCTTTCATGGTTGATACAGCGTTGCCGAGTTGACAGATGATCATCACCATCTTTAATTTGACTACACTCACTGCAGGGCAAATGCCTGTCTATTATCCCTCCAATTATTCCGTCCTTTGCTAGCTGCACCCACTTGATCTCCGCAAACTTCCTCACTGTACCAGTAACAACACAATACATTTTTTCCGGTAGACGTACACGTATCCTTGCTTCTTTGCAATTATACATGTCGTTGCATTAAACTGACATCTTAAGCGACCCCTTCTCTGCCTTAAAGGCAGGAGAGAGAGAGAGTAAACTTTAATTGTTTAACGGAATAGCGTGGGTGGTTTCCTCAGTCCAGGATACTATTGGCCTGGGCTGTCTCCCGGGCCCTGGTGAGCAGGCTGCGCTGCATATATATATAATACCTTCTTCAAGCAAGCTGTGAACAGTACTGGGGAAATCGGGTCTCCTTGCCTTATGGGAATTTTGGTACTTTCAGAACTATGGTTGCTATGCAGTACTTTTACATACGGCTGCCTGTATGACTGCCGAGGTTTATACTGAGTCAAATGCTTTTGAACTATGGTTGCTGTTCAGCCACTACAGATATATTCCAGCACTTTCACGTACGGCTCTTCTACACCCTGATTTCGCAATGCCTGCATGACCCCTGTGGTTTCTAGTGAGTAAAATGCTTTTTCGTAATCAATTAATGCTTGTATAAAGGTTGGTTATATAGCGAGCATTTTTCTATCACCTGGTTTATGGTATGAATATGATCAATAGTAGAGCACCCTTCCCAAAAACCTGCTTGGTGTTTTGCTTGGTTGAAGTACAAGATTGCCCTGATGCTCTTTACGATTACCTTAGTAAACACCTTCTATGTAACAGACAGTAAGCTGATTGGTCTGCAATTTTTCAATTCCTTAGCGTCCCCTTCCTTATCAATTAAGAGAACGTTGGCATTTTTACATGCTTCCGGTACAATTTCATCAGGCATCGCATATAAAGGGTGCCCAGTTTTTCTAACACGATATCCCCCCCCCCCCCTATCCTTCAACAAATCTGTAGTTACCTGATCCTCCCCATGTGCTTTCCCCCTTTTCATAGTTTCTAAAACTTGGTTAACCTCGTGCTCCATCACTGGCGGAACATCTGGTTGTTCTCCATTACTGTCAATCTGATTATTGTCTTGACTGCTTCGATTACTGTATAGATCAGTACAGAACTCCTCGGCTACTTTGAGTATCCTGTCCATATTCGTGATGAGATTTCCTGCCTTGTACCTTAGCGCATGTATCTGATTTTTGCCTATATCTAACTTCCTCTTCACCGCTTTAAGGCTATCCCCGTTCTTTAGAGCACGCTCAATGTTATACTTTCGTATGTCAGCCAATTTACGCTTATTGATTAGCTTGGATATCATCTGCCAGTTCTATCATGTCCGTTGGGTTGGAAGCTTTCAGACTTTGGCATTTCTAAATCAAGTCTTTAGCCTCCTAGATAGTTTACCGGTATGCTATCTAACTGTCCTACCGCCTATTTCTACTGCGCACTTAGTAATGATATCTCTGAAATTATTGCTCATTGCTTCTAGGTTAAGGTCACTCAGTTCAGTTCAGTTCAGTCGTTCAGTCGTGTCCGACTCTTCGTGACCCTATGTACCATGTCACGCCAAGCTTTCCGGTCTCTCACTACCTTCCTAACATCACATAACTTCATCTGCAGTGCCTCGAAGATGCCATCTAACCATCGCGTTCGCTGCCTACCCCTTCTCCGGCGACCCTCAACCTTTCCCAACATCAAATCTTTCTCCAGCGACTCCTCTCTTCTCATCAGATGACCAAAGTAGCTGAGCTTTAACTTTAGAATTTGACCCTCCAATGAGCAGTCAGGGTTTATGGTCCACAATATCGACTGATTTGATCTTCTGGCAGTCCAAGGAACTCTCAAGAGTCTTCGCCACCACCACAATTCAAACGCGTCAATTCTTCGGCGGTCAGCCTTTTTCACAGTCCAACTCTCGCATCCATACATCACAACTGGAAAGACCATAGCACGAGTTATACGGATCTTGGTTGGCAGACTAATGTCTCTGCTCTTTACTAGGCGATCAAGGCTAACCATTGCTCTCTTTCCCAGAAGCAGGCGTCTCCTAATTTCATGGCTGCAGTCTCCTTCCGAGGTAAACTTGGAGCCCAAGAACAAAAAATCTGTCACAGCCTCCACTTCTTGTCCATTGATGCTCAGGACTTGATAGGGCAAAACGCCATGATCTTTGTATTTTTAATGTTCAGTTTAAGCCCAAACTTCTCACTCTCGTCTTGTACGCGCATCAGAAGTCTCTTGAGTTCCACTTCACTTTCTGCCATTAAAGTGGTATCATCCGCATATCTAAGGTTGTTGATACGTTTTCCAGCTATCTTCACTCTATCTGAAGACTCGTCCAGACCGGCCTTCCTCATGATGCACTCTGCATAGGTTAAATAGGCAGGGCGACAGTATGCAGCCTTGCCTCACTCCTTTCTCGATCAGAAACCAATCAGTAAGACCATGCCCAGTTCTGACTGTGGCCTCTTACCCTTCATACAGGTTCCTGAGGAGACAGATGAGGTGAATTGGAACTCCCATCTCTTAAAGAGCTTGCCACAGTCTGCTGTGATCTACGCCGTCAAACGCTTTCGCATAATCAATAAAGCAGAAGTAGATGGGTTTCTGAAACTCTCTTGCTTTTTCCATGATCCAGTGAAGGTTGGCAATTTGGTCTCTAGTTCCTCTGCCCTTGCGAAACCCAGCTTGCACGTCCGGAAGCTCCCGATCCACATACTGCTGCAGCCTACCTTGAAGGATTTTCAACATCACCATGCGAAATAAGCGCGATCGTGCGGTAGTTGGAACAATCTTTGGCACTGCCTCTCTTTGGAATGGGGATGTAAATTGACCTCCTCCAATCCTGTGGCCACTGCAGCGTTGTCCAAATCTTCTGACATAATGTATGCAGAATGTTAACAGCGTCATGATTGAGGTTTTGAAGCAACTCAGCTGGAATGCCATCAATTCCGCTAGCTTTGTTCTTAGCAAGGCTGGCTAAGGCCCATTCCACTTCACTCTTCAGGATGCCCGGCTCGAGATCAGTAATCACAACCGTCTTATGTTGGGTTTGCACATTCGGGTCCTTCTTGTACAGTTCTTCTGTGTATTCCTGCCACCCCTTCTTTATCTCTGAGGCTTCAGTGAGGTCCTTGCCTCGTTTGTCCTTTATCACGCCCAGCTTAGCATAGAAGCTTCCTTTGATATCTTTGATTGTCTTATACAGACCTCTTGTGTTCCTCCATTGGCTGTTGTCCTCAACTACTTGGCACTGTATTTTCAGGAAGGCATTCTTATCTCTCCTTGCTATTTTCTGAAAATCCGCATTGAGAACCTTGTATCTTTCTCTTTCCCCCATAACTTTTGCCATCCTCCTCTCCTCAGCTATTTGCAAAGCCTCTGCAGATAACCAGTTTGCTTTCTTGCATTTCTTTTGCTTTGGAACTACCTTAGTAGCAACTTCTTGTATTATATCACGAACATCAGTCCACATCTCTTCGGGCTCTGTGTCTTTTAGATCTAATTCTTGAAATCGATTCCTCACTTCCACAGCATATTCTAATGGATTGATTCAGATCATACCTGAAAGGCCTTCTAGTTTTCTGCGTTTTCCTCAATCGAAGCTTAATTTTGGCAACAAGAAGCTGATGACCGGTGCCACAATCAGCCCCAGGCCTTGTTTTTACTGTTTGTATAGCGCTTCTCCATCTCTGCCGGCAAAGAATATAATCGATCTGATTCCTGTACAGACCATCCGGTGAAGTCCATGTGTACAGGCGCCTCTTGTGGTTTTGAAAATGAGTATTCGCTATGGTCAGGTTGTTTTCTTGACAAAATTCTACGAGCCTCTGCCCAGCTTCATTTGGCTCGCTAAGACCGAACTTGCCTATATTTCCGGATATTTCTTCACTCCCGACCTTAGCATTCCAGTCTCCTATGAGAAAAACGATGTCTGATGATGGGGTGCGGTCTAAAAAGCATTGTAAGTTCGCATAAAATCTCTCAACGTCAGCTTCTTCAGCAGTAGTGGTCGGTGCATAGACTTGGATAACTGTTATGTTGAAAGGGTGACCTTGGATTCGAAGTGAAATCATTCGGTAGTTTTTGGGGTTGTACCCTAGCACTGCTTTACCCATTCTTCTGTTTACTATGAGAGCGACCCCATTCCTTCTCTTGGATTCGTGCCCACAATAAAAGACATAAGGTCACTATCCTCGGTTAAATCTGAATGTCTATTGTGTAGCGAGATCCTGAATTCTGCCATCCACCTCAACACTAAATTGTTTATTTACTTCTTTTTACTAATCTGTTTCGTTCTGCCTTCATACCAATAGACTAATTTGAGCGGTCACTGCATCGCACCTTTCCGTTTACCTCTACACCCTGCATAATTCTGGGGTTAAAACACAGTATGATGTCAATATCAGTATGATGTCAATATCCACTAGAAAATTTCTATGTCCACTTCCAATTTTTTTTCATTTTCTGAAGAAGGTATTCATGATTCCTAAGTTATTGCGCTTTTAAAATTCAACTAGTAACTACCCCTGCTACTCCTACAACCAATGCCATAGTCACCCACTGCCTGGTCTCCTGTCCGCTTTTTTCCTACCTAGGCACTGAAGTCACCCATTCGTAAAGTATACTGGGTCTTTGCTTTCCCCATTGCCAATTCTACACCTTGGTAAAAGCTTTCGACTGCCTAGTCATCATGAAGAGGGCTTTGTCGGGCTGGTTGGTTCATGTTGACACCTAATGTGTCTGTCTCGCCTTCCTACACGTTCCGTCTGTTTGAGCTGTTCCTTCCTTCCCAGTCATCATGACTACATGTAGGCGAGTAGTTCTGCACAACCTTCAGTTTATGCGCTTATAAGCTCCATTACGATGCCTGTGACTCTCTCATTAATGCTATAGAGTTCCTCTATACTACCAGCTATATCCGTATTGACAAGGAACCCTGCTCCTAGTTCCCGTGTCTCCGGTAAACCCTGCTAACACAATACATGTCCGCCCTTTAATATAGTATATCCTCATTTCACATCCTAACCTCACTAAGCCCTATCACATCCCATTTGAGTAGGTGGGCAATGTGGCACAAAGCCAGCAATGAGGCGACGAAAATAAGAAGAGAGTCTGAGGAAGCTTGGAAGGCTTTTCAGGATGTGTGGAGTTTCGAAATCTTGTACTACAGTGGTCTTCTGCAGATTCTGCCTGATACCATTCTTGTTGACCAAGCAGCCAAGAACTAGTTTATCGTTCCCCAAAAAGGCACTTATTTGAGTTCAGAATGAGTCCCGCTTTGTAGGTGCATTCAAGAACAATATAGGCCTCTCAATGCGTTCTTAAAAGGTATGGTCAAAAATGATGACATCACCCAGGTGCCACTTGCATATTTGTTCGTGACCTAAAGTCACTAAGGACATTGCCCATAAATCGCTCGAACGTCGCAAGGGCGCTGCATAGTCCAAGCGGCTAGGGAGCCCACATGTTTCGCTGCGGCGCCCCCTACAAGCGGCATCGCCTTAAATTCGTAAAAACAATCTGTGATTACGAAAGCAGTTTTTTTCACGGTCGAACGGATGCAGCGGCATTGGCTAATAACCAGGTCGCAAAACAAACGGAGAAGAAATAACGGAAGAGAAATAATTGCGTTGTCACTGCGACTTAATAGGTAGACGTCTTTGTCACACATTTAGACGATGGTAGTGAACGCAGAATCGTCGCGAATTTTTTTTTTTTTCGCACCACTTTCCCAGGTGCAGCTGACGGACTGGAAGATTCTCGGACTATTCCTTTCTGCAGCATTTCGAACGCCTGGTCTTTAGTTATCTTGCTCTTTGCCGGTAAGACTAAGGTGTCTGGGGTATAGGATGTATGTTTCCTATGTTAATTTTATGGTCTAGTCAAGAGGATGGGAAATTGCTACCAAGGCCGTTGGAGGGAAAGTCGAATACGTGGGCATAAATCACCAAAATGTCTCGCAGCGTACGGCGTGCACTAGACAGGAACGATTTGCTGACCATGCGTTCAAGCTCAGCACTATATTAAGACTTCCGTTTCGCGGCTCTTCTGCAATCAGAAATAGTTTCACTGGTGTCCAGGGGTTACGGGTTACGGAGGAAGATGAACAGGCTCTTTTGACAGGTTCACAGTCCAGAGGTGTGCGCGGCCACCCATGTCTTCACGACGGTGCGTGGCACTAAAATATGTTTTGTTTTTTTTTTTGCCCCGTTCGAGACATCTGGCTTGACGACTATTGAGTATTTGCCCCCGAAATGTTCGGATGATTCCACGGCCACAAATGTTGTCGTCATCGCAAGCAGAACCACATCGTAATCCAAGGAGAGAGCTCATTCATGATACTGTAGCATGTTATCCACTGTTGCGGAAATCATGTTCGGCTTCAAATAAATTTCACCGGCACTGAAGTCTATTTTTGCCGGAAATTCGCGCAAAAAGTCAACACTCAAGATCACGTCATCTGCGACACGTCTTAATACAAAGGATTGTGTACTGTAGCACTCACCGCCAAGCACAACTGAAGCTGGTCACAGGCACCGGAACTAACGTTTCACTCCTCAAAACGTACCATTTGTGCCCCACAGAAACATTGCTTTCTGTCAAAGGCGGTTCTTAAATGAAAGGTTCATAACTGACACAGCGATACCAGCATAGACCAAAGCATCTGTTTTAGCATTGCCTGCACATCTTGACACTTTGTTTTTTGGCATAACGAGGGGGAAAGACATTCGCAAAATTGACCGTCCGGCGACCTTACCTCCACAGGTCGCGCCACCTAGTTTCCCATCTGTGGAGAAACTAAACGGCGACGTGAGGATTAACGACCTTTTCACTGCGGTGTCGGAGTGATGCTGCGATAGGACACAAGTGTGCATTGCGCTGGAGGAAGGAGGCCGAGAGGAGTTAGCGGGTGGCTGCTCCCTCTGGGTGTCGTTCCTGAAGTGTGGTGCTCGTTGTACAGGGGATCGAGAAAGTTGGTGACGCGGACAAAAGCTGGAGATGCGTCCGCTACACCCACAGTCTTAACATATCAGTGGCTGGCGGCTCTGGTAGCTTATAGCAGGATCCCCTGGGAGTCGAGGAGAGGCGACGCACGCGCAACGAGGTACACCATGAGGCACTTCATCCAGACGGGATGGAAGCTACTGGACATAGTTAAGGGTACGACGTCGATTTCTGGGTCCGCTCAATATCGTAGTTGTAATATGGTTCATTGTTATACGCGTCCTCAGCAATCATCTTGAGAAGCTTTCCTACCTTGTCTACTTCCAGCATATGCCAGTTGACAATGCGACAAAGTTTCAATACTTCCTCGATATATCGTGGGAACGCCTCACCGGGCAGTGGGCTCTATGGGAAAGTTGATGCGCAGCGCGTTCCTTCTTCGCGAGAATATTTCTAAAGGACGTTGTGATTTCTTCAACAAACCGGCTCCAGGTAGCGAGTATTTTCTCATAGTTTTCAAAACAGGCCATAGCTGTGCCAGCAAGGAAGGAAACAACGTTGTACAGGCGGGTAGGGGAGGTCTAACGGTTGCACTTGCTGCACATTTCATGATGTCGGAGCCATTGTCAACGTCCTCTTCGGGCTCATTGTGAAACGTACGCGGCTCTCGCTGATGGGTCAATGTCTTCTCTTCTTCAGCTCTCTGTTCCTGGGTCTGCGTAGCTTGGGTGGTAGCCATTGGAAGAAACTCTTGAGGAGACAAAGGCGGAAAAGCTGTTACACAGCGGCTGAGACGCAGTACTAGTGAATGCAGGACGTTTATATCTTGGGCTTTCATAAAATATTGCGGATGAAATAGTTTTAATACAGGCAAAAGTTCGACGGATTAAAGCTGGTCGCAAACGGTTTAGAGCTCAGATCAGTCTGCGCGTGCCTCTGCTCGTCTTTCTCAAATTCCTCAGTAAGCCCCTACATGGCGTAAAAATATTATAAATTTGCGCATCTGTTATCAATAAACGGTACGTATCTGTGCTCGCATTATAAAGCATCCCGTGGGTACTAGAATATTTAGTGTTTCAACGAAGTTATGAATTCGGCATAAAGCACGATGACCTGAGAGTTGAAGGGAAGGACAGCTATACCTGATGTCATTTGCTGACTTTGAAGGGACTGCTTTTTCCACATCTTGAATCAGTCTCTTTTCATCGCAGCCTGGAAGGAAGCAGACAATCGTAACATGACGCACTTTGCCGCTACCATTCAATCCCTGGCGTGTCTAAAGCTGAAAAACCAATGAAATTAGAAATGACAGAAAGAAAAGAATGAAGAAATACTGATTTGATTTTTTTTATATATACATCGCAAGAACCTTCACAAAACTGGAAGAGGGATGTGACGCACTCATTGTTATGCAGTAGAATACCACTTGAACGTGTGTCATTTAAATGAAGTGTTCAGTCACGTGAACTTTATTAAATCCCCCACCGAAGCTCCTTTGAACACTGTGCAAACACCCTTCATTTTAACGAAATTCATTTATTGCTCATTTTAGTTCACGAACATTTTCCGCGGCGTCATTCTGTATCTCCCATGTACTACTGAGCAATTCAACAAACACAACCCGCACTTTTTGTTGAATATTTGTAAGTTGAGAACCATGCTATACTACCGCAAGACGAAAGCTTCAAACTCAAATGGCCACCTAACAAATTTGTAGCGAGCGGAATCCATTGGTGGCTTTGCATGCTTAATTGGCTTCACAGTCATAGACATCCGTAGCCAAAGCTTCACCCCTGCTAAGCCGTCAGCTTCAAGAAATCTGTACGTATGAAGGCTGGTTAACCATTATCTGCCGATTTCGCTGCACATTTGGAGAAAGTCAACGTTCATCCAAATCATTGAAATCAGAAAAGTTGTTTTTCTCTAACTTGTGGCTTTATCTTTAGCAAGCTAGTAGTATAATCATCGTCGCTATAGGTCAGTTGGTTGAGCATCATGCGTGGCATGCGAGTTAACCATTATCTGCTTGGAGAAAACGAAGGCATTTGCTATCCAGCAGACCACAGTGCCGAACGAGGTTCACTGGAGCTTGCACACATTGACTCAGTTTATGACCACTCCAAGCCTAAGTTCAAAAGTGCTGCAAAAGATTACTGCATTCTTCGCTTGCAGATGAGCGCAGTGACAAAAAAATAGGTTGAGATATGATTTGAACGCCTAATGTTTTTGTAGCTAATGGAAACAAGATTCCACGCACTTATCTCAGTGCAACGAACTTTCACTTTAACAAACTTTTTCCTAAGGGCTCTTGAAGTTCGTTGAAGTGAAGTGTAACTTTTAGGCTTAAAGGAAGCTAACAACTCGCGAAAGATTTGTCTTTTTAATTTGTGGGGTTCAGCAATAATACATTACTAAGGTGCCACTTTACTTTGCAAATTTCTGTAAAAGAGAACAAGGTGCAATCACAGCAGCGAGTATTATATGGAATCACGACCTTCGCATGCCACGCATGATGCTGCACCAACTGACCTATAACGATGATGCTTGTACTACTAGCTTGCTAAAGATAAAAGCCACAAGTTAGAGAAAAACAACTTTTCTGATTTCAATGGTTTGGATGAATGCTGACTTCCTCCAAATGTGCCGCGAAATCCTGACATTGATGCACCAATAATATGTGTAGGTGATTTCGCAGCTGACGTCAGGCCTTCTAAGAATGCACATAAGTGGAGAGAGCAAGTATGTCATCCAAAACTTTCTTTGCACGACCGTTTCCTATTAGTGGCTATGCGGCGCAGTTAGTAACCCACTTGAGCCAAGAACGTACTCTCTGGTGCTGTCGAACTGTCTCTTATCTGGTCGACCACAGCCATGGCGATCGGAGTCATGATTGATGCTGCGGCGATGTTAGGAATCCACATTGACAGAAACATGGTCACCAACATGAATCCCAGCAGCAATCTGAACAGAAGGTGAAGGGCACAAAAAGAAACAATCACATACTGAAAGTAGTGAAACGTGCACTTTTTGGCTCTATCGCTTCATACTAGCTTTTTGTGTAGGCTAACTGAACTCCGTACTGGACAGTGACATAAGTGCGCTACAAAGACGAGACAAAGAGGAGAAGTGGACAACGACTCCTCTTTGTCTCGTCTTCGTTGCGCACTTATATCACTGTCCATTATGGTTCACTAACTCGCCCAATCAGCCGTTCTTCTACTGAACTTCGTACAGCATTCTGTCACTTCGTCCGTGACTCGAAAGTTCATGCGCTAACAAATATTAGTATTGTTTTGGTTGTGCTAATTTAGGAACCAGGCAAATTATATTCATCACGTTATAAACTTTCCCTTCTTCATAATAACTAGTATGGCTGATTTCCTAACTTCAAATGTAGATACTCCTAAAATTTTGCCTCTGCTTATTGAGTTTTGCAGAGAGCCTGAAATGTCATTTGATTGATTATTCCCGCCTTCGTCCAGAGATTCATGCAGAAAAGCACTTGCGTTTTGTCTTCAAAGCATTAAAAATTTGTGTGGGATTGAAAAGAGCGATCAGAGCACTCACCTGCGATTACTGGTCCCAATCGCAAGCAGAGACCTGAGCGCAATTCTTTTATGTAGGTTGCTGGTCTCTACAGCCGCTGCCAAGATCATAGCGCACATCATGAGTATACCAATGTCCTGCAAAACCACACAGGGTTCAACATTATATGAGGACCTGGAAGAAAAATACTTTCCTGATGAATTTGAAATTGGTCCGGCTAGCTCGTTAACAAAGTCGGATAATTGTAGCTTGAAATCCGGCGCTTTGCTATGTTGATTAGCTTAATGAATAAAGTAGGATTATTCCCCTTTGTTTTAGATGCACATATATAAACCGCACTTAAAAAACCGTGTAAAACTCGATAATGGTTGGAACTTGTTCATAGTAACATTTTGGGATCACAAGTGTGAACACAAAACCAATAATACTTTTGCAAATATGCCTGAATCTAGCAGCAGAAATTTCTAGTGTATTCAATGGGCTTAAAGCACTGGGCGAATTGTTTACTAGGAAATATCATAATACACAGACGCAAACACAGATATGCACATAGACTGAGGTCGTAAATTCATGCGTTGGAACAGGCGGCTTACGTTAAAATAAAAAGATGACACTCGTGCTGATGATAGGATTCCGAGTAAGGGAAAAAGCACGACAGGCATGAGTGACGTAATGGGAAGAGGGATAACTTCCGCTGACCAGTAGAATGCCATCCAGATGATCACGTAGGCACACCACCCCGCCTTGGAAGAGCAGATAGGAAGAAAAACTTGGTTGCACTTCAAGTCATGTTGCGTGTTTTATATAAGTCAGGAAATCGGTTACCAAAACGAACGAAGCGTCAGAAACTCAAGGTAAAGAAAGAATGTTTCGGAAGTGTTGTAAAGATTCTGAAGCATTTTGCTTCTCCATTTGCTATAGCATCATCATCATCATCATCATCATCATCATCATCATCATCATCAGCCTGATTATACCCACTGCAGGGCGAAGGCCTCTCCCATATCTCTCCACTTAACCCGGTTTGCTATAGCACGCCTCACTATACCAATAGTCGAAATGACTTTTGAAGCGAATGTATCACTACGTTATGTATCAGTCAAGGCCAACCTGTCCGGCCGCTTAAACTTCAAAAGGTGGCTTGACCTTGACCTGATTATGTGTCAATGCCCACAATTCCGTGATGTCCATCCAAAAGTATAATGCGACATCATTTCTCCGAAAGCTAACTTGAAGAAAAAAACGAAAAGGGCTTTTGCGGCTACTCTCAAGGCAAATCTTGAGCCTCCCCCTAATTAAAAACCTGAAACCATGCATAACCCTGCTTAGCATAGCTTTCGCTCGTGTCAGTGGATTCAAGTCATGTTTAGACCCCTGCAATTTTTGCAGACCGGTCAGGTGCTTGACATGTTATGCTTTGACAGTTCGACCCTTAACTCTCCAAACATTTCTCTAGGTCCTATCAGTACCCGCATGCTGTCAGATAAATGTGCTTTCGCAACAATGTGACATATGTCTCTGCCAAAAATAAGCATACTGCGTGGTTTGCTTTCAGTCAATTAGTAAAGCCTTGGCGTTTTTCTTAGAGATCAAACGGAATTGGAGGTAAGAATATATATGCTGGCTTAGGTTTAAGAGTACGCATAATGTTGCAGATGTACAGGTGTATAACTGTACACAAAAGAAATATAGCCGTTTTCAGATAGTGTGTCTCCGTAATAGCTCCCATATGCTTGCAGGTAGTTAAAAGAGAAATTTTCAAGATGCTTACCTTTCCACCGATCGAGAATGCTGCAGGAAGAGAAAGCAGTGGAACCGCAAATATGTATAGAAGTCTCCAGCGGATCTGGACTGCTTTGATGAGGTGCATGATGCCGCAGCAGACAGGTCGCTTAAGAGGGGCCACAGAATTGAAAATTAGTACACCGCTGTTATTTGTGTTTTACTTGTGGATAAGAGCAAGAGATATAGGATAACGCTGTTTTTTTTTTTTTTTTTAGGCTTGAAACCTATTACCGCACTTTCAAACATAATGTGCGCTCACGTGTGTGGTTGTTTTTTAATCTTTCTGCAGTTTATATAACAGTCGCCGAAATATTAGCTTTTCATAAACAAAAGGCCTTTCGCTATATCCGACCAAAAGAAGCCAATAGATGCCAAAAGAAGAAATGCTTAAAACCTTGGATAGACCGGAAACAGACATAAAAATATACTATGCTCGTCAAATTATTCATGAGGGAGAATTTTACTTTGCGAATAAAAGACATCAAGCATTTTATTCGTCCGGCGCTCGTGAGCGCGCAGTGATCTCAATGCCGCCTCCGGGGCTTTATCCCTGTTCTCGCGGAAAAAACGCGACCATACAAGAAGTCGTGCCTAAAAGGCGTCAGAAGGATTCGAGCGAATGTCGTCGCTGTCAAGGCAGCGCCAGCAGCCTTTACACGTGCATTAATATGATTACATCGCTTCGTTTTATGTTCTTGCGTGAGGAAAATCTTTATAAGTGCGCCGTTTATGATTCGTCATGGTCTCCAGCGGATGAGTGCGTACGGAATTAAAAACGCACCCCCATATCAGGAATTATAGCAATAAACTCGCCGTGACTGGACTATGAGTAAAGCATAACAGAGGTCGTAAAAGATGTTACTCGGGGTTGTGAACAGGCTCCCAGTGAAGTCAAAACTGACAATGGGGCTTCGGCATATGGTCTGAAGTAACACACCCTCACTTTTTGAGAATCTTTGCCGGGTACCGCGTACCTATATAGAAAACACAGTGGCGGGGTACCTATACGTACACTTGCTAAGTAGCGCGGAGTACTGTTTGAACCCTAAAATGCAATATATTACAGTAAGTATGATTGTGGACGTGTTTGGTAATTAACAATAAAATTGAGTAGTTGCGACTTGACAATGTTTATCGCGTTCAGCTGTGCACAGTGTTTACTTTGGCGCGAAAGTCAGCTATGCATTGCAAGCGCTACCCATGGCAAGAGATGGCGTGCTCAGAGTGAGTTTCTTATTCAGAGAAAAAAAGTACGAAAAGCCAGTGATATATAGCCGGTGTAAAATAGAAGATTTTGACTCATCTTCATTTCACTGGGGCCTAGTTTATCGAACATTCGATTTAAAATAGCCCAGTGGACTAGAACATTCCACACTCACCAGCGGCTGTTCAGTTGAAGGGGCTGTGTTGGCCGGCGACACCGCCTGGAAAACATTGCTTTTACATCGCTCCGACTGCGTCCTCATGGAAGTCTCCTTATCTCTCAGTTATAGCCCACTTGACACAAGGTACGTGAAGACTGCGCTGCTGCGAAGTGGGTTCTCGCTTTGGAAGCACGACTGTCTCTAAGCGCTTGTCACAATATTCCAGCGCATGCGTTTTTCTTCGAGGTTCAACTAATTACACCGAAAGAAAGCCCATGGGTAAGAAGCCGTTAGCCCGTGTTGGCAGATAATTGGAAGCAGCTCTTGGAATGAGGCAGCAGAGCAGGTAACAACAACACAAAGCGCACGCCTTCTTCTGCTGCCTTCTTCCAGGAGATGTGTGACCAACTAGCTCATCGTTCGACTCTATAATTGGAAGCAGAAGCCGACACTACAGCCAAATGAGAAGCGCATGAAAATGGTAGTGCTGTACTGAAACTTTTGCACTTTTATTATCTCACCTTGCTTTCCTGTACGAGATGCTGTGCGACTGCGGAAAGTTCATTACATACGGAACTGCCTACTGAGATGGATATAATAACGGCTAAGTCTAGTTGGTCAATGCTATAGCCAAACCACTCTCAGTTCTCTCCACATAACCAATAGGGAATGTAGGCACGAAAATCTGATCGTAGCAGGATCCGGAATTGTATCTTTAGTAAAAGTTATGTGATATTTCGCTGAAAACAAAAATCTCCCAAATGCTAAGACTTACATTTTATTGTATATGAGAAGAAGTAAACCAAATAAATAAAAAAACGCGATCAACGCATTTGCCACAGCCGAACAGCACACCAGCAACAGGCTGGAATTCTAGCTTACGTCCTAGCGCGCTTATTCCGGTCTGAAAAGGCATTCCCGCAGTTAGGCGATGCTGTACAGACGTTGCTATAGTATGGTTGTACCAGAATTACTACAAATGGCAGCAAGCAACCTCTTGTAACTCTAACGACAACTTCATGACGTGAACATACATCGCGTACGGAGAACAGCAAAACTTTGATTGTGTGTGAGGCCTGTATAGACAGCTGTCCTGAGATCATGACCTTCTCTGTTCGTACATCACCAAATGTAATAGCCCCTCTTCCTCCGAGCTTTCGTGGTCTCGCTCGCATGAAATGATGTCATAACAAAGAAAGCTCAACGTTACAGCTACATACACGATGATCTCACGAACGCGTACTCTAGTCCTATATTTTTTGGCAGCATTGCCCTACTCAAATAACCGCCGCAAAAACGTGTGTCTTCTCACTGTGCATTATTTTTTCGTGTGTTAGAAACAAAATATACCTAAGCGATGCAAGATAAACACCAAGCCAAATGAAATTTCGCTGCCACACATGCTGTATAATTACATGGCTGCCGTTTATGGTTATTCGTACGATTCCAGCAGTGTTCCCTAAAGAATGGGCCTGCTTTTAGTGCCGGACCTGGTGAACCAAGGCCTATACGCCCCGTGCACCGCCTATAGTGACCCCACTGAAAACCGCCTAGCGGTCGTTTTCAAGAGTATTTCCGGGATACGGGTTGCGGCTGCTCCTGCGTCGCTGCGAGGATTGAGAATGTTAAAGGGGGCCGGTTTTTTATTTTCATTTCCTGCCAATTTTTTCTATGGCTTCCTGAAGCATAAAGCATAAGGCCTTTCTCTATAGGCGAAGACATTTATGATGCGGCATCCATAAGGGAGAAACTAATGCGCATACGTGCCAGGTGCCTCCTACAAAAAACCGCTAAATGACCAGCTGCAGTTTTGAGCCCTGCATTTCTGGTGGCATGCTCCAGCGACTGATCAATTACTTTAAGAAAATATTCGCATTTTTTTTTTTCATTTTTTTACTCCTCTGTGATGTGATACTCTTCGCCTTTTAAGCTGCTGTTGTCAGGCCTGCTTCCAGCATTTCTCTTACCGAGCCTTTTCGGGATAACCTGGTGTAGTGACGGTCGTCTTTTGCATCAGTCTAGGTTCATTAGTAATGTTTTTTTTGTTTGTTTTTTGTCTAGACTATACCATTCTTTCTATTCATCTCTCCTTTGTCTTTGGTTTATCAGACTTTCTTCCATTTCTTTTTTTTTTTTTTCTATAGCTTTTTTCCTTCTTTGTAGATTTTTCTGAACCTACCATTACAGTGCCGTAGGAGACTGCCAAGCTCTATTTTTCACCTCATTTCACTTCTGTTTCATTTCTATTTATTGTGGACAATTCTGCTTACTATTTTACCCCAGTCTCTTTTTTCTTATGTTTTTGTGTTCTATACGTCTGGTTCTCTCGCCGCGCTTTGTCATTTTTTGTGTATCCATTGAGGTTGAGAGGGTCATGTTGCTGCTGACTGCAGCTGGGACTGGCTTTGCGGGCTCTGCCGGCAATTTGTATGTCCGTTGTTTTGCGGTTGTTTTTTGCTTTTTTGACTACGTTTCCTGCTTTTGTCTTGTTTGCAGGTCTGGATGCTACGTTCTGAAGTGCTTTTCTTTTTTTAGGTCAGCATAGACCATTTTACTACTCGGACTTCGTTTTCTTTTTTCTTTTTTACTGTTATCATTATTTTTATTTCACTCTTCCCAAAAACTTTTTTTTTCATCCTGAGCTTTTCCTTCTATTTATTTACTCTTAATGGCTTCAAGGTAAAACTTTTGCCTAGTACACGCTCCCGCTTCTTTTTTAATGTTTTTTTAGTTGTTCGAGAGGACGACTAAAATGGGTAAAATGGACTTAGCCATAGCATTGGAGCGTATACGGGCAGAAATGGGTGAAACGCGATAAAGCGAGCGCTTACAATCTTCGCTTCGTAAAGTTTGTGCGGTTTGGTAAAAAGATAAAATATTTAGAGATGCTGCTCTCAACAAGCACTATTTATAGGCCAATAAAGACATGTACCACGCGCTTGGACCACTGGTTTAATTCATTAAATTACGTACCTGACGCTCATCATATCTGTTTTTACTTTGTACTCAGAATATATTATTGGCTTCAAGAATTAAGTGCCATAAAAATATGCAGCACTGCACTAAGCAAATTAATTATTAAACGTTTACTCATTAAGCAACATGTATCTTTTGCTGTACCTAAACGCGAATAATAGCGACTTTCAGAAAATTCACGGTGATGAGCCGATATTTTTTTAAATGCTTTCATGTCGTAATATGAGACAGAATTGACAAGCGATTTGTTAACGCGAAGTGAACTTGAACAGTACGCTCTCGGTCGTATTGCTTACCGAGCTGGAACGAGTAAATACAATCTCATGCGCATTTTTTATAGCTTTTGAAAATTTACCCAAGGAGAAACTATCGCAGGAGATGCAGCGTAGTTCGTGAGTTTGTGTCATAGTGTAGCGAATGCTGTTTATATGACAATGCGAGCGCCGAGGAAAAACGAATTCGTGACGTGAGGAGCGTATAGAAACACACGATAGCAGACGACGTGGCCGGCCGGCTCCGCTCCTGGATTTACTTTCAACTCCGCCCCCAGTGGCATTGTCGTCGATTTACACGAGGCGTATAACTAACGCACAACTTTCTGGCTTGTGGCTTGTGGCTACCATGGAGAGGGGAGATGAGGTCAACTTTACTGACCGTGCTGCTAGGCTCAATGACAGCGTCCTTGTCACAAGGGTTACACAGGTAGTGTTATTGCGAGGAAGACGCAATTAAGACCAACGTCAGAAACGTGCCAGACACGTACCTGGGCAAGGTCAATTACTCGGCAGCCGCTGGGCAACGTCGTAACGAAGGTACATGTGAGCGCTTTTACGAGAGACTCAGATACAGAACTCGGACACATGGCAATGTGCCATTAAGGAGAAGAAATCGTACCTATAATGGACTGCCTTGCTGCCACTCCGCAGACCTTGCTTTAGACTGCTAGATGCGTCTTACACAGGAAGAAATTTTTGGGCAGATTTCCTCAGTTTCTTCCTCAAAAGCAGTTGTTTTGGTACACTAAGCTGAAGTGCAAATTCATGTTTCTCTCATGTTGCAGGCATTCGTTTTATTCTTTCCAAGCTAGCCTCGTAACTGACTAATGCAAAATGTTTTCTTTTTGGCCTAAACTTAGTCTTGTGATCGACTTTGCGGCAAAGTGGTAGTGGTAACAAAAATATCAATGTTATTTGCATCAGAAATACATGATGACAGAAGCCAGCAGAAACAAAGGTGCCATATTGCAAGTTGCCAAGACGTCAGGCCCTCGCACATGCAACTTCACGTAGCACCCAGCAGTCTACTTCCGACTATCAGTCTATTTCCTTATGCTTAAGAGAACTTCATAGTGGGCTAATTGGTAGCTGATCATTTTGAAGTTGAAGGCTCCAAATACCGAACACACACGTAATCACATAAACAAAAGTGGTGCTCCTTCCCGTTTTTCATCGCTTGTGTTTATGTGTGCGTGTGGTGTTTGACGCCTTTAAATTTAAAACTATTTAATTACGCTTCTACGCACCAAAGTAGCCTCGAAGATCCCCAAAAGGGATTTGCTCGTGCTTTTTTTCTGCACTGCATTGAAAAATCTCAACAGCTGGCTCCTTAACATTCGTAAGCTATATATGGCGCTATATATGTGCTAGTCTTTTCCAACGTCTGAAATTTTCCCGTATTACAGATGGTAGAGTGAATTTTCCACATTACTAGCTGACACCAAAAACAAGTATTACCGTTTTTATCTTGTTATGTCACTTACACTAGTAATGAACATGAAAAAAGAGCTCGACCGCAATAGGTGTACGATAAGGCGTTAGCTCTAGTTTTACAGAATGTAATCCTAGGTTCTTAATTCTGGAATCAACGTGTGGATCACGAAACAGACGCGTTTGATATCACTCGTACTTCTCTACGGCCCCTGGTTCAACCGTCAGGGCCCCCGAAGGTCATACGACATCACGGTTTCCAGGGGCAAAAGTCATCTGTGCGAATCCCTCTAACATGTTAGGATTTAATCTGAAAACCAGTTCTGAGCGCCATGTGGTGTCGATTTGTTTGACACTCCTCAGAACCCTGTACCTCTTGTACACCAATTCTGCAACCAATGGTGATTGTAAGTGGCGCCACACACAACCATTCCCAGAGGAACTACATAAGACCGGTCTATAGTATAGTCGGTAATTCAGTCGTAATGGCGGGGCTCGGTCACGTGTCTTTGGGGACTCTTGACGTCACACATGATCGACCAGGTGGTGGACTCTAATGTATGGGTGGTGAACTGGTAGCTAAGAAATTATTTGCAACGTTGTAGCTATGAGCTGACCCTAATTGTCGTTGGTATCCCGTCGTACGAGCGAAATAGACTCAGGGGGATACTACATTGGTACATTCGCAAGAAGTCGTATATACTTTTTTGTTTTGGGCAGGTTGCTTTGTGTCATAGAGGCCGAAATAAAATGAAAAAATTTAAGTATGATGCAAGAAATGTAAATTCACGTCATGTCTTGAACAATCAGCAACATGCCAACGTATCAGATAAACAATATTGCTCTTAAATTTCTCCTATCATGTAAGTATCCGGGTATTCATATCGTTTCCAATTTCAGCTAAAAAATGCATTTAGAATAAATCATCCGCAAAGTTAACTGCATGATTCACTACTTGAAACACGGGTTTCACTGAACCTCTGACAGTAAGATTCTCTTTTACAAAAGGATAGTCTATTTGTATGCATAACCAATTTGAGAACGATTTATAGCTGGTTTATCAATGTGCTCAACAAGGTATAAATGATTTACAACAACGCAGCTCGCTTTGTCTTCCCTAATGACCATCGCACTACCAGAATGTGTCGAATGAAATCTAACCTAAACACCGTATTACTTGTATCCTGTCGCAAGCTCGCAGGACTGTTTTGTTTCAGATTTTTTAACACAATATTCTGGATAATTTAATTGCTATTTCCACCTTACAACTTCCTTCCAATAATAAAGTAGCTCTCGATTAATTCCTTGCGCAAAGACCGCAATCGATTTTCCTTTTTTGAAATGATCACTTGGCTCTTTATTATTTCAGTCCGCGATGTGCAGTATGCCATTGGATAATGCAAATTTTACAACATAAATGTTCATTCAAAAGTCAGACATTATTTGAAAGGCAGATGAAGAAGGGTCATTCAGAAAATGATTTAATCAACTTCTGCTTTTTTGTTTAGTGGCTCAATGTTTATTGTGCGAAAAGGAAGGCTCTTGGAATCAAAGGCGAGCTCAGCTATTAAAACTTCAGAATCTGCATCTAACATAAAAAAAAAAAGCCTTTTGATATCTCTTTAAGTTGGCTTTTCGACACATTAACAAGATGACGCCATTTGAATAAAATTTAGGTGCAATGCACATGCTTTGTGAAGTGAAAGACGTAAGCTTCATTCACGTGGTGATTTCACGCGAATGAATGCCGTTTTAGAGATGTGCATTGCGACAAGCTACCTTACCGTGCTATAAAAAGCATATTTTGAGCGTTTGCTATTTGGAGCCACTGTGCAAATTCAGATTATCAACTGCACTCATTTTTAATATTGAAGGTCTTCAGTATCGCACTGGAATATTCCTCCCTGCATCCAAAATATAAAAAAAGCTGATAGTTTCATTTTCCTAACTTAATAATTCGTTACCTAACTCTACAAGGCAAATAATGCCCGCATAGTCATACTATCCACCTGCAGAGACCACACCAGCCAGCTTATTTTCTTTTGCATATTGAAAGAAATATTTGTATTAAATAACTTTAAACAGCCATATAGTATGCTAATGACTTTCATTATTATATAGAACAGATCACTATAAAATATAAAAATAGCATAATACTCCACCCCCTCCCCCATTCCCCATTGTGCTCCTGCCCCACCTCCTCCTACGCTAGCAGGCCATACACCGGGCTTGGTTCTCTGAAATTCATTTTAGAGCATTATATTTTCTTATTCTATAGCTCGTTCCTCAGTTTCGCGCCGTCCACGTAAGCAGTCTCTGCAGCACGGACCTTGACATAGCTCTAAGATGATGCGTGCCATCTTTTCGCAAACTTAACAAAAAATTCTTAAAAATGACTAAAGGATATAAAAAAACCGGGAGGGTTCAAGCACAAGCAACATCGTTGATTTTGACTTGGGATGAGGGAGGAGAAATGGATGGCTGTTGAGGTTCCTTGAGGCAAAACGTTTGAGAACTCTTGATATATGTTATTTTTTCGTGTTTTACTTATTTTTCTGTCTTCACGGCAATGAGTGTGTTGAAATGTGTCTGCGAAAATATAATTGTTGGTAATGTTATGATCATTCTTCTTGCTGTAGGCCATGCCTAACATATGCGTTACAGAATTTTTTTTCTTATATGTTATTATCGCTGCTCATTAATTATTATTTGCATTCCTGATGTACACACAAATATATTTTATTAGAGCCACTGATCTCTGTCACTTTTCTCATTTTTAAGGCATCAATTAATACATAAATGTGTGCTCTTTTAGTGGATAAATGCCGCCACATCAAAAATAGTTCACAAGCATCGCCATTATCATTGTTGATATGAAGATTCAATATGCAGCATGTGATGAAATGCACCTAATAGCACCTGATAACCTTCACTCCTTTAGCGCTGTTATCATTCGTCTCTTGTTTTAATAAATTTAATAAATAGAACGATGGTTTAGTTAACCCATCTAAATCAATAATTAAGATATAGGTAGAAAAATGAGCATGATAGCCACTGCTACCACCCCGTTTCAAAGGGGACGCTCCTATATTCCATCCATCCATCCATCCATCCATCCATCCATCCATCCATCCATCCATCCATCCATCCATCCATCCATCCATCCATCCATCTATCCATCCATTCATCCATCCATCCATCCATCCACCCACCCACCCATCCATCCATCCATCCATCCATCCATCCATCCATCCATCCATCCATCCATCCATCCATCCACCCACCCATCCATCCATCCATCCATCCATCCATCCATCCATCCATCCATCCATCCATCCATCCATCCATCCATCCATCCTGCCATCCATCCTTCCTGCCATCCATCCATCCTGCCATCCATCCATCCATCCATCCATCCATCCATCCGTCCATCCATCCATCCATCCATCCATCCATCCATCCATCCATCCATCCATCCATCCATCCACCCACCCACCCATCCATCCATCCATCCATCCTGCCATCCATCCATCCATCCATCCATCCATCCATCCATCCATCCATCCACCCATCCATCCATCCATCCATCCATCCATCCATCCATCCATCCATCCATCCATCCATCCATCCATCCATCCATCCATCCATCCATCCATCCATCCATCCATCTTCCTTCTGTCGATGACGCTGGTAGCCCAGATGGTTCTGGACGGAGACCACCAGAAATTCTTAAGCCCCTTTCCTTGTGTCACAACCTATCGCAATTGATTCGTTCTCCAGTTCAAGAAGCCCACAAATAAAAACACTTCATAGAAGAATAGTTTGCTCGAGAGAGAGCTAAAGTATGGCCCAAAACTGCAAATGCAAAGCATCCTGGCGCAATTCAAAAGGAGTAATAATCTCTGATTTCATAAAGACGCAACGGTTGACATAAACATCACCCTATTGCGAAAGGTTCAGGTGACGGAAAGGTCTCTGCAGTATACTAGATGTGCTTTCGCCAAACTTGCTTCAAGTAAACAAACGGTCGGTAATGGAGTCGGTACACGGGCTGCGAAGTTTAATCCATCAGTATAGCTTCGTCATCTGCCGTCTGAAAACGTCATATATGTGTTTTATAAAAAACGTATCATACGAAAATCGGTAGACTTGCCAAATTTAGAGAAGACTTCAAATGTTCCTTCACGAAAATGTTCAGTCGGCAGAAACAGAAAAGGAAGACTATCATTTAGTCTCTCATTAGTCAGAGGCAAAATAAAGCGTTGGTTTGGCGGCTTGAACGAGAAAAACGGTGATACAAGTTACAGGGCAAACAAGTGCACAAAGCCAGCTCTATCACACTCTGTAGTATTATGTGCGGCTTATACAAAACAAATGTGACTGCCAAATAAGCTTTAGCGCAGTTGATGGCTCCTCGGAGTCCGCAAGCCCCAAACCGAAAGCACAAGTTCCCCGGACCACGAAAAATTTTTCAACTACGAATTTTTGAGAAAGCTGTATAGCTTTCCTTTGTAGCCGTCCGGATACGCTTGGATGGATGTCAGTGAGAAATTACTCTCTTATTGCGAATCTACTCCACCTTGAAGGATTTCCCTAAATATTCGACCAAGAGCAGGTTGCTTACCACACTGCACTCAAACCAAGCGGAATGTCTAGGATGATAATGGGCATTGTCCTCATAACAGTCTTCTTCACCTGCAGCATTGTGTTCAGACTGATGGGCCACGCAAGAAGTAACGCAGCAGATCAAGGCAGTAGAACGCGTCGCAAAGCGGATGAAAAGCGGGCGAGCGCTGCAGACCAAATAAAGGAGACCAAGCGCGTTTTCCAGCTCGAAAGGATTTATTTCTGATATATACAATTTTCTCATCCTCCATGCTTTAGTAATTACCCATACATGAAAAGAACAGCATACGATGATTGCTCAGCCGTAATTTCTTTGAACGTTTTCGGCGAAGCGCTTAAGGAGGAAACGCGTCTGCACAACATATAAAACAACCTCCTACCATTCAACATAAACTAACAACAAAAATAGCTACATGTTCGGGCCCACATAATAGAGCGCTGAACCGGTGTGGTCACTCAAGTAAAATAATCACAGTTACATGGATGAAAGCACAATATCGCTGTCGAAACCACAGAAAGGTATCAAGTCAAATCAGCGCCGGTCAAAGCGAAAGTCGCCAAGAATGATGTTCTAGCAGAGAGGTAACTTTCTGCTACAACTGGTTGTTCAAACGGTGGGATGAAATTGATTGCGAACATTTTTGTTGATTTTCACGCCAAACCTTCATTCTTTTGTTCGTATTCTATATTCGCTTTTAGAGGACTAGTAAAAATGCATTGCTGGGCTCCTAGAGGTTCATTTAGACCTGATCCCTTTTCGCTCATATCGCCCTCAAAAAGATTCAACACAAATGCCACAACGTACATCATTAAAACAATACTAGTGACAATCTTAGTGAATTAGCACTTTTATACAAGTATGTACAATTAAGGCAGAAATATGGCGCCTTTAAGGTAAGCCAATAC
Source organism: Amblyomma maculatum (assembly GCF_055883805.1). Taxonomy (NCBI): domain Eukaryota; kingdom Metazoa; phylum Arthropoda; class Arachnida; order Ixodida; family Ixodidae; genus Amblyomma; species Amblyomma maculatum. Next base: position 214,573,845 of record NC_139346.1, on the reverse strand, counting down.
TTCCCTTCAAAAACAAATACTGGGGGGACACCTAAACTCTCCTTTGCGAGTATAACGTGACAGCGTTAGTGGCTCCTGCTTGCCGACTTCCTTTGCCAATCCTCATCCGTATCCATTCCCTTCTTTGTGCCTCTCTTATCAAACATACCATCCTTATCATAGAATCACAACACACCTCGTTATGTCAAAGACCATCCAAAATTGACATAAATCCCCGCTTTAACCGAGCCGAAAAACGCATGCTTGCATGATCTAGGGGCAGCAAGTTTAAATGGGTATCGAAGAGCCCTGGAATGCTGAATTTCGATTTCATCTTCCAATCTTAAATGTAAACACCAAGTTGGCAGCGCCTGTCACATCGGCAATGTCACGTGGTCTCATAACGTTATACAACTCGGTGACCAGTCCACGCCCATGGCACCTGCCAATTACCACCTGCCAGAGCCGTGGCAGTCATTTCTGGCTCACAACGCCAACGCTGACGCCGGCTTTTTTTTGGAGAGCGGGAGCTTTAATGCCATCGCGCAAAACGTGGAGCATAAATAATACGTACGTACAAGCGGTACTGGGCTGCATAAATGGAACAAAAACGGGCCATTAGGAATGAATGCATAGAGAAGACGACATTTAAATTGTGGGCTCCAAAAATACCGCTAAGCATGATTGTTGAACCAAGTTTCGGATGACCCTTTTTTGTGATCACTTTTGCAGGCCGCATTTATAGGTTTCCATCAGGGTGCTTACACCTGCATTTTCTTATTCTTCCGTTTGTACTTCATTTATTCGGAACACATTGTACCGAAGAAAACAGAGGCTACACTTGCGTTATCTCTATATACATATATTACGCAACGTTTGTTTCAAGTGATTACGCGCAGAAGTTCGAGAGACGTTAATGCTGAGAGTCCTCCCAGGGCAGACAGTGAATATCTGCAGGAGATTTAAGAAGGCAACCATGGTCAGTCCCAGTTCTGAAGCCTGATATGCCTTCATCCCTTCAATTTGATGCATTTTCTCCCCGCAATATAAGAAACCTTTACCTGAAACAAATAGGAAGCCAATCTTTTTTGTTTTTCATTCGCGTTTTCCTTACCGGTGCGCACCTTTTCGCTACGAGTTGGCCTGCAGGTGCTTTGGCTCAAAACATGTTCCTCGGACTGAAGACTAGACGCAGTTATTTCACGACATGACAGGAACTCCGAAAGAGGTATAGAATGTGCAGTCCATCCGCAGAATCGAGATAGAAATAAGATTCTGAACGATTCAGCCCAACTATTTCTTCTTCGGTAGACCATCTAAGACTATTATTTAGCTTGTTTTATATCGTTAGATGTGCTTTTCAAAAGAACCTAACATTGTAATAAATGCCTTAAGCACGTTGCATCGTCCATCAGGCCCTGCGACGCTGGCATTTACCCAATTGAGACCGTTACGGCTCGCGCTACATATCCGATCACAGCCCTCTCATAGCTGCTAAAATGCACTGCTACGATCGTACTGAGGGCATCCCTCTCACTTAAATCTTCTGTACCGCTTTTGTGAAAGGAATGTATTCAGTTGGTACAGGTTCTTTTCGTTCACATGCAAGTAGAGCCGAAGTAATTTGCCTGTGGGATATGCCTTACCAACCACGACACACTTTTCTACTGTTAAGACCATTACTGGCCATTTTGAAATGCTTCCCTCTCCACTATAAGATCGAAGCATCACCATCGCGATTTTAGTGTGTAATCTTTTCTAGTTCATCTGCAAAGAAAAATGCTTAGGTCATTTATCCAGGTTTACCCGCTTGCCCAAAAAAAAAAAAAAAAAGACATCAAGGAGCCTGCAGTGCGGATTCGCTTTAGATTATTTCCGTGCTGTTGCCAGCAGGCATTCCCGTAGTAATTAGCGCAATGTTTGTCACATTCGTCAGAACACCGACCGACGATGCTTGTGCAGTGGGTCTTGCCCAATCTGGCAGTTTTCCCAGGCCGAATATTGGAAATCCCAGGGCATGAATCATAGCCACTTCTACGAGCACGCAGACGGTGTTCATGATGAATCCGGGCTTTGCCTGCAAAAGAAAAAAAAAACATCTGTAACAATCAATATGCCCTCAGATCCTCTTTATGAAGGCTTGTTTTTTTTCTTCGTATTTTAAAATGCCCAGCCCATCAGTTCTCAGCGACACTTGTGAGTGCACAACAAACTGCAGAAGCAAATCCGCCTGCGCCGGGGGCTGAGAACTTTCAATGTGTTTGCAAAAATACTTTACTATACTCCACAGCTGCGTCACAGTTATTTTAACCGTAGCCTATTGGTTTTCCACGGAAGAGAGAAAGTCTGTGTATGTGTGTATGTGTGTGTGCGTGCGTGCGTGCGCTCGTGTGCGTGTGCGTGTGTGTATGCGTGTGTGTGCGTGTGCGTGTGCGTGTGTGCGTGTGTGCGTGTGCGTGTGTGCGTGCGTGTGCGTGTGCGTGTGCGTGTGCGTGTGCGTGTGTGTGTGTGTGTGTGTGTGTGTGTGTGTGTGTGTGTGTGTGTGTGTGTGTGTGTGCGTGCGTGTGTGTGTGTGTGTGTGTGTGTGTGTGCGTGCGTGCGCGCGCGCTACAATGCGTAAGGACTTCATAACACTTTATATCTGCGGTCTTGAGCCCACAGCCTTGAGTCTCCAAATTTCAAATATGCTGCTCGAGAGTGTATCACGTACTAGAATCACACAGACACACTCAACTTGGAACATCCAGCTTTTCATCCTGCTGCCTCAATGACACTCATTGTAGAAACCCAAACGTCCTTGCTTATTTGGCCCAACATAACCTATTGGCTGTTGTCCAGCACGACTGAAAAGCGCTGAGCGATTCTAGGTATGTTGCCACATACAGAAATGCGGAACAAAAGGCTAAACATTCAGTAAACATTTTTCGTTCTCAGTTCTGACTCCATACATTAAGAGCTAAGCCGAACACTTTGCCTCTTATCCTAAAAAAGATACGTTACCTCCACGTCCCGAGTATAAATACGATACGGTACCTCTTCCACAATATCAATACGAAGTAGGGGATAAAACAAATCAGCACAACTAAGTACCTCCGCCTGACACTAGAATCACGCTAAAAACATTCGCATTTTTTTCACACAGATTTCTTCATCAAGGAAGGGATACATGGCGAAAAGGGTGACGGGAGAAAACGCTGCACAGCAGCGGCTTGACATCGCTCCGGCCACCTTTTCTTAAGTGGCAATTATTTTATTCTACAGAACATTGGGTGTTCAACTTCCACTCAACCCGTTTTACGCCAACATAAGCAGGTATTTCTGATATAGAATTGCACAGCCCCGAACCGCCCTCTCGCCTTCAGTTTTTGAGTAACGAAACTGTGCCTGTTCCTGCGTTACACTTCTCTTACTGTACCCTGTCTGGCATCTCCGCCTCTCGCATTTCTTTCACTCACAACTAATATTAGCTTGGCATCGAATGAGAAAATTCTGGTCTCTGTACATGTACCAATGAAGATGGCCAGCGCTGCCTTACGTAGGGGGCTTGAAACAATATCTCCTTGTAGAATCTCACCAGTGACTAATCCTCGTGCTTATTTAATGCCGTTTCCTGTCGGTAACAATTAGTCAAATTGCAAGGCCCTGTTGATATGAGCCACTTTCTGTTGTCATCCATTCTATAGTCAATCTGATGTTTGCTACTGAAACTTATCAGTGACGGCATCAAAGACATGCGCTCCGTTTCTGCAACGAATGCGACTTTTGCCCTATGGTCTTTGTCCATTGCAATCATTAGTCCTAGTCTGCTTCTGCAATTTTTATTTATTTGCGATACTTTTGTCTTGCTCAAGTTTAAACATTTATATATTTCAATGATCTGTATTATTTTCACATGTTATGCATAAAAACGTTTATCTTCAATAACGGTTTTGCTTTTATTGCTTGTATTGAG